>NW_006993613.1:105518-173495 GCF_000164805.1 Carlito syrichta
ATACTATGCAGCCATAAAAAAGAACAAAATCATGAATTTTGTAGCAACCTGGATGGAACTGGAGTTCATAATACTGAGTGTTCTCTCACAGAAACAAAGATCTGAGTATCACATGTTCTCACTCATATAGTGGACTTTGAACATCCAATGTAGTACTATAAGAAAATGACTGACAGTGGTGGGAAACTGGGGAGGGGAGGGGAAGGGAGATGGGATTATCAGTAGTAAATATCTGTCTGGGGACAGGGAGACCCCTCTTATCAACAAGGGTGCCTGAATGGAGCATATTTGTATAAGTAACGCTTAACTGTACACCACAATATCATAAAAAAATTGATTAAAATTTTAAAAATAAAATAAAATAAATAAATAAGTAAATTTTAAAATAAGAAAAAAGAAAAGGGTTATCCCTCCATGATCTGACTTTGTTGGGACAGATTCCTCAGTTGCTGCTGCTGGTGCTAGCTGCCTTCCCTGGTGGCATCACTTTATTATGCATCAGCTCTCTGCCAGATACTTCAAACAGATTATTTCATTTAATTTTTACAACAAATTCATATTTTTTAAGATCCATAAGAATAAAAGTTTAAATAAAAGTAATCTAAGGTTTGGGGAAAGTCAGGGACCACCCAGTGAGAAGCAGGAGAACTCCTGGCATACTTGATCCCTTTTGCCTGTGTGCTCCTCTCCCTGGCTTTCTTCATCTCAGTTTGCACTGAAGTACCAGAAAGAACTGCTTAGAGTTTCTTCCCTATACCAGGAGTCTCACACTGCATTGGTAATTTGCAAAGGCAGCACTTGAACATTTTCTCATTCTGCTTGTCTATCAATCATCTATCTAACAATTGATAGATATAATACATAAAAGTTTCCCCACTGCAAAAAGCATGGTCTCTTAAGAAAAAAAAATTATGTTAGGTTAATTTATCTGACTTTATTTTTCTAACCTGAGATGCTAGTTATTTTCCTCTTTGTAACTGCCAATATAACTGCCCTATGCATTTTACAAAGTGATATTATGACATATAGTTGGGAAAAATGATGTTGAAATGCTTTATTTTATAAAACACTGTACATATATATTTCATTATTATTGCAATTTAAGATATTATTGTATGGGTATTAATCCCATATTTTTACAGAATTTCTAAGAGTTTCACAAGTGCTACATATCAGTAATAAAGACAGCAATATTTGTGCATCCTAATTATGCATATTGGAAATTTAGTACCCTTTTGGAATTAATGAAATACTAGATTGCCCTATTAAGGTGAGTGTTAAGTTCATCTAACAAGCATTGTCTGTGCATTCAATTGTTCCCCAAAGAACACAATTTCATTGGAATAGTTACAGATATTAAACAGAAAACGTATAGCTGTTTTTGAGATGTTTTTGTTAAAATCAGTATGAGAGAATTCACCTAATTGCAGCTATTATCCCTTTCTCAACTTCAAATTTCAGAACACTGCATGGCCACAATGTCCTTCTAAACTGAGATACTTGGGTCATTGCTTGGAGAGTTCAGCAGGATTTGTTTTCTGGTTTTTGTTTCTTTTCTTTTCTTTTTTCATAGATAGAAAGAAACCATGAACTTGTTGAGCTGGTGACTAAAATCCTTAAGCAATGAGCTCTTTTCTCCTAGGAGAAATTGAAAGATTTGCCCTTTGTGTTTCTAGCTCTTTTTGAGCAAAGACTGCAACCTGGATGTAGATGTGGACCTAGATGAGCAAATTGCTTGCAGGTCAGCCTGGCTCATGTGAGAATATGTTGGTGCTGGAGTCAACAATGTGTCGAAAGGAAAGGCACAGACATGGGAGAGAGGCAGTTAAAATGGGTAAAACCTGAAATACTTTTGCTAGTGTAATAGTCTTACCATGGAAGTAGCAAGAGAAATTGGAAATGACTTATTTTAAAACCAGATGCATTTAAAAGTGCTTACTTTTAAGTGTTTACTTTTAAAGCTAGATAAATATGTCTTCAAGAATGAAGTTAACAGGGTGCCTGAATGAAACGTAATTGTACACCTAACCCTTAACTGTACCCCACAAAACCATAATAAAAAATACTAATTAATAATAAAAAAAAAAAGAATGAAGTGACAATACATCTGATCTTGAGTCAAATGCATATGGATGGATATCCTGAAAGCATCTTAATATCTCTGGGTTCCTGACTGCGTTTCTTCATCTGAGAACTGACCATCACACCATTTGCCTTAAAGTGTAGAGATAAGACACAGGAATGTGAAGGATCTGTACCAGGCACAAGTGTAAACAACGGTAACTATTGACTATCACTGATGTTGACATGAAAGTTGAGTGATCAAGGCTGAAATTATAATGAACCTTTATTTCCAATTAGATTCAAACTGGAAATAAAACTAATATTCTGAGTATGAACTTTGGGGCATATTGAGATTGTTTTCTATTTTATGAAAGGAGAAGAAGTTTACTTAGCCTAACCTGCCTAACTAAAATTTCTGCAGATCTCTGATTCAAGCCATGCTTAGTACCAGGGAACTTTGAGAAACTGCCAGATTTTGTGTTGAACTCTTTAGAGTCTCTGTGCCCCTACCCTCACTTTTACTCTTAATCGTTCTTATTATCCTCCTCTGTTGTCTTAGTCACCCCAGGCTGCCATAACAAAACACCATACATTAACTGGATGGCTGAAACAATAGAAATGTATTTCTCACAGCTCTGGAGGCTGGTAGCCTAAGATCAAGGTGTCAGCCAATTTGGTGTCTGGTGAGGTCTCCTTCCCTGACTTTCAGATGGCCATCTTCTCTCTGTGTCTTCACGGGGCCTTTCCTCAGTGCATGTGGGTAGAGAGAGACAGAGAGAGAGAGGGAAAAAAAGCGAGCTTATGGTGTCTCTTCTTTCAAGGTCGTTAATCCTATCATAAATCCCCAACCTTCTTCTCTCAACTAAACCTAATCACTTCCCAAAAACCCTATCTACAAATACCAACACATTGGGAATTAGGGATTCAACATACACATTTAGAGGGAGTCACAATTCAGTCTATGGTACTCATTATTGCATCAAAACTAAACAAAATCCAACAAGATTTCTCACGTGCTTTATCATTAATTCTCTCAACAGATATTTATTGACTATCAGAGCCAAGAAACAGCTGTGATCCAGAGGCACTGGGAGGACCCTGTTTGGTATATCCCAGCTTTCAGCGGCACACAATCTGGCCAGAAGAACAGAGATCAGCCAATTAAAAATTGCAAATTGAGATAGTTCAACAAATAAAGGTTCTAGAAATGTCCTTCAGAGGGTTAGAGCAAAAAAAGGTAGCATTTGTGTTGAAGTCTGAAAGATGAGAAAGAGAAGTGTCTTATATATTCAGGGGACTCTTCACTAAAAGTTGAATTTGTATCTTGAACACCTATTACGTGCCAGGCCCTAAAGACAGCACAGCACAGAATAACTGAATAGTTAATATGTATTGGCCAGAACTTTCAGCTTTTCAAATTTGTTGTTATCTATTTTCCATCAAACACTGAAATTCTTATTTATGGACTGCATGTGAGATACACACCCCGTTCCATCTGCTAGAATCTAAGTAGCTAAATATTATCATTGAAGCCATCCAAAATCACCAGATATCTAAGGCAACACTCATAATACCATCTGGTCCCTTGTGGAAGGGATTTTCTTGAATGGCATCTCTGACTATCATTTAAGGACATTAAGAAGCACAAGCATAGAAAACTTTCTGTCCCCTTCATAAGAGCCCACAGGAAAAACTTCTGATTTAGTTTGTTGGCTTCTTTTTGTCAGCACGAGGAAGTTGTTCTTTTTTTGTACAAATTGTTTGTTTTGATTTTATAGTCACTGAGTTACAATTATACTTCTGTCTTTGCTGTAGTCAGGTTTGTTGTTCATATTAAGCAATATTTTGGAATATAATCACATGAATGTTTGTGTATTAACTTGATGTAACACTTGGAATGTGTGTAATGGAAAATTCCTATTTGACTGGTATTAAAGAAAATAAGGGGAAGGCGTTACCATACACAAGAAGTGTAGAGAGCAGGGATGGTTCTGATGCTGATTAAGTCAGTGGCAAAACAAAGATATGCTCTTTCCCTGTGCTTGTTTCCTACTCTGAGGAATGAGGAATGTTGGCTTTCGTCATGTGAGTTCTTCTCGTGGGTTCAGAATGTTTCTATCACAAGAAGACATGCTCACGTTGAAAGAAAGAAGAGGAATCTACCTGCAGACTTATCCCCATATCTCATCACACGATTTTTCCTAATCCATTAACTAGCAAAGAGGAAAGGGCTTACCAACAATGGCCTAGATTCACCTGTATTTATCTCCCTAAAACTGGAGGTCTGTTCCTTTCACACATGACTTAGTGGAGGGGAGATAAATGAAACTTAGAGTTCTTGTTAGCAAAAAAGAAGGATGAGTTGCTGAGAAATACCTGTTAAATTTCCATCATGGTTTACTTGTGTTTTATATTATTTTCCCTACCCTTATTTCTTTCTTTGATGCAATGCTCTTATCTAGTCATTCTATTCTATCTTATACAAATGTCCCAAGTCTTTTTTTTAAGCAAAGTGGAAGTATGATCAAACAAAAAACACTAGATATTAATTAAGTCTACACTTGCATGTGATAAACCATATATTTGATAATGAAGCTACAGAAAGAACAAAAAGAACAAGGAGAATGTAAGATCAGGGCCTAGGGAATTAGAATCAACAGACTTTTCTTACTGGCTTGACGGAGAACCCAGAGATAAGAAGGAGTGTGCTGTCACTCTGAATGTCACAGGAGTCTCCATAGTTTGTGCTTCTTACAATTGTGGGGAATATTGAAGTGAAATAAGTGTTGCTGGGCAACACCATGAGTTTAGGTTCAAACAAGCTGTATTTGAGGTGTCCTGATGAAGGATTCCAAGAGGCAGTTTCATGTACCTATAAAAGTATTTTAGAGTTTAGAAAAATGCTTTCATAACCACTATCTCATTTGTTCTTTCCAGCCCTGCGAAGAAATACATATTTTATCTATAAATAAACTGATATTCTTGAAGTGTGCACATTTTTTCCCACATTACACAGTTCAATGGGAATCTGAGCTCTCTTAGAAATATTGTTATTTACTCAGAGTCCAAAGCGTCATACTAAACTTTTCAAATTCTACATCCACCAAGACTTCCATTGGGCAGGAAGATGCTCTGGAATGGAGTAATGAGGTGGGCCCACTATTTCTTAGTAGATTGTTTAATGAAGAAACCCCACAGCATTTTGTTCATATAATTTATCTGAATTTTTTTTTTTTCATTCATTCATTCACTTGTTCACTCATTCAATAAACATTAAATGAACACAACTATTTTAGGCACAACATTGGGTGCTTTCAGAGAGAAAGACACAAGGTGAATGGAAGATACACATGAACAAAAGGTGTGTGTTTATGCTGGAGGGACCATGTAAAGGATGCCTGGAATTTGTTCTCTAAAGTCTCAATACAGCCCTCCCCCACAGAGTTTGCCACATATAGTAGAAGATGACAAGACAAAACTATTCTGTCATGTGTTGGGAACACAATGTAAGAAAAGACATGGGAGGAGATGATACTCAATATCTGTTTTCTGTCAGACAGTGACTTATATGTTATCACAGTGACTTATATGTTGTCACATAATCCCCACAGGACTTGTTTGAGTAGATATCAGTCTACTACTTGATTTACTTGATAATAGGAGTTCGGAGGGTTTAAGTATCTTGCCCAAGTTTGCACTCATTTAATGTAAATGTATTAATATGTATTTTATAATTGATACAATATCACATAGGTTAAACTTTTTTTGCAATAAGTCTGTTGACTTTTTCTAAAGAGAATGGCGTTCATTTATAAGATTAAAGAAACAAAGATTTAAAGTGACAGGAAAATTCTGAAAAAGGAAAGAATAATATTCTAAAGAGTAAAAGAAGTGTTTAAGGGGAACACAAGACAGAAGCACCTGCTGTTTTTCTCACGTCACCGGAGGAGACGCTAGTGAAGAAAGAAATTAGAACAACAGGTGAAGAAGCGGAGAAAATGTTGAGAACAAGGATGGCAACACAGTGGGGGAATGAAATGAAGTTGTTGGCATGCACTTACTTCAAAGGGCACTGCCACCCTGCCCTTTATGAGTGCATTCTCCTGACCGATTTCCCCATCCTTGAGCCGGAAATGTCGAGCAATTTGACAAAATGAGAGCCTTCAAGCCTCTAGTATCAGATTGAATTTTCTCAAAGGTTACAATAGAAACGCTATTAGGTAGCTACAGCAAATATCACAGAGGGCTTGTCAAGTTTCACGAAAGGTCCTACAAATTGGTAACTTGCCAGCAGACCGGCTATTTAGGAGGAGGGGGTAGAGAGAGTGCCCAGTGCATGTTTCATTGCATCTCTTCTTAACCTGAAACTTGACTCCTACCTTCCCCCATTTCCTACTTTGCAGAGAAGATGGAGACCTTGTGGCTTGGCTTTCTTCAGTTTCAGTCCCCAACAGCCCAAAAGGGTGCAAGCATTTCCACCCACCACTGGAAATGGATCAAGGCACCATCCCAAATGTGTGACTTGTCCCTCGCTTGCCTCTGCTCATGGACAACTTGACCTGGGGCTTCCTTGCTTGCTGCTGCTGGGTACATCAGGATTACCTTAGTAGAAAAGTAAGTGTGTGCTTCAAAACTGTATTTCAAAATCCCGTTCATACTCACAGTTTTGCACTTATGAGCCATTATTGATTTACTAATGAAAAGAAGGGGGCTTATTAGAGATAGGACATCTATCCTCTTTTTTCTCCCGTCCTGGTGCTTGGGTTCTTTCCCCTCTGCCTATAACACACTTGGGGCTTCTCCATCCAAAACAATGCTGTGGATTCTTCAGCTACTTTACTGTGTTTTTCAGACTCCAACTCCAACTTACCAAAATCATTAAGAAGTCATCCATGTTTCTTGATTCCTATCCCCACCAGACATTCCCCCCTCATTTCACATTATCAGTTTGCTGTCTGCTGAAACAATACACTTCAGGGTGACCGGGAGCACTGCGTTTTTTCATTTAATGGGCTGCTTCTCACCGTTCTCTCTCTGTGCCTCTGGTGGGAAAGATGCTTCTCCCAAAACATATTTTCTAGATGTCTGTGTTTAGAGTTTTGGCTCTGCTGCTTTCTAGATATGTGAGCCAGGCAGGTTACTGAGGATTTGTAGACCTCCATTTCCCCTCTCTGTACAAACGGATTACTAATTCCTGCTTTGAAATGTTTGTATGAGGATTCCAGGAGATTAGGCCTATAAAGAATTTAGTACAATCCTGATTCAGAGTAAATAGTCCATAAATACTGGTTTTTGTTACCAACTTCTTTTTGTTCGATTGCACTCCCTAGATTCCTCTACTTCTCTGACACCTTCTTCTTAGACCTCTTCCTCCTGGAACCTCAAAAGAGATACTTTACAGAAGTTTCTTCCTCAATTTATTTTCCTCCTTGACAACATTTTCTCCTGTGATGGCATAATTACTCCCATTGCTGGTATTCATACATTATGCACATAACTCCCAAATCCACATCTCTGTTTTAAGACTCAGCCTCCTTTATCTAATTCTTCACTGAATATAATATTGAGGTGTCTGTAAATTATCACATTTCACCACAAGCAAATCTTACCCCTTCTCACTTTTTAAACTGCTTTGTGTTCCCTGGAGTGACATCTTCCAGACACCCTTAGCTTTACCACATTCCTGGCCTCAAATCCCATGGGAATCAGCCACCATGCTCCTTCTCTACCTTCACCTTCTCTACCTTCTTTCCTAAATTCTTACTACTTTCTACATCATCATTGTCTACCTCATTATCTCATTAGCTTGTGCCTTGTCTCTAGTAATAATGTCTATATTATTTTCCCTGCTTTCAGCTTCTGCCTGTCCTTCACATTTTCACTAGAATTATCTTTCAGATTATGGTTTTCATCATATTGCTCCTCTATTCAGTAACTGGGAAAACCTCTTTCAGGCTACAAATAAGGACCAGACTCCAATATTTCATTACTTCATATCAACTGAGCGTCCCAGATTCTGATTTTGAAATGTTCTCCCTGCTTCCTATCCCTGACCTTGACCTTAACAGGCTAATCTCTAGACCAGTTTTAAGAGTTTCCTGCCCTCACCTCTTCTGCCTTAATGTATGTTCCTTTCATTCAGGTACCTCTCTCTGAAATGTTCTCCCTTTGCTTTATCCTATCTTTGTCCTCAGAGACGCGTCATGTTCTATGTCATCATCCCTTTTTCCAATAAATTGTCCAAAAATAAATTAGTATATCCCCTCGTCCACTCCCTGGGCAGCAGGCTTTATCATGCTATTTCAGTGAGTTTATCTTAGTGATCGGCATGCATGTATGTCCATGCCATTCATCCCTTAAAGTGAGAGGACACATGTTTATGATTTTTTTCTTCTTCAATGACATGAATATGCTAAGAATTCAATCATTGTTTATTTTATTGAGTTATTGACTGTTTAGAAATCAAACAAAAACCAACCTATCACATTTGTGTTATGAATGTAGAGTTCATTCATTTATTTAACAAACGGTGACGGAGAATGAATTACATAACAAATGACAGACATTCAAAGAAAGAAAAATGGGTGTTGCTCCCTGTGCTGGAGAGTATCCTAATTTTTAGCTAAGCAGTTCTCAAATTTTGGCATACCTCAGCTTGTTAAAAATTCCAGAATTTCTGATTTGGAAACAGAAAGGACACTCAGTAGTTTAAATTTCTACAAATTCCCAGGAGGTGGAATTCTGAATGCTACTAATCCAGTGACCACATTTTGAGGCCACTTTCTTACTCTTGGCTCAGCAGAGTCACTTCGTTGACTGAATCTCATTCACTTGCTATATAAAAGGCAACTTCTTGACGAAGTAATAACTTCCCCAGCTCTAATATTTTGCATTTGTTTATGAATAATGCATTTTTAAAGAATAAATAAAATATAGAGATTCTGGAACTGCTGACATTTCTGTCAACATTAGTATAAGAAAGGGAAGTGAGGCGATATCTTCATATCTTGGGTTGCAGATTGATTTCCCCAAGATATCTTCTTAGGAAATCTTGATTGTGGTTTAAGGCCCAAGTACAATCATCTCAACCTTGATTTAATATAGGATCTTTTGTTACATGGGTGACTTAATGAAGAGGAAGTTGTTTCTAAAGAACTCTAATATGAGTAAAATTTGTCTCAATTTTGGCATTTGTCTAAGCTGAACCTATAACAAGTAATTCATAGACTGTGAGCTCTGAATTATAATCGGAGCAGCCTCACTCACAAAGTAATCCTCAGAAATATTTGCGATAGACACTCGCACACATCATATTTTGTTATACTACATTATATAGAATTTATGGTAATTTGTCTGATAAGTTTTAGTGTTATAATTGGGTCTTATGAGGCAGATGACTCTGTTTCTGACTAGAAGACATGAGGGCTGAGAAGTCAGGTGTTATCCTTTTTGCTTGGCAAACCAGGCCTTTGCCTGAGAGGCAGAGGCAGAGGGGAAGTGGCAGGTGTCTTGTGGCCATGCTTCATACTTGCTATCATGCTTGAGTGTTGTTTTTGTCTGGGAGTCTGGCCAGAAATAGGAGAAAAGCAAAGGACAGACTGCCCACAGGCTAAAACTGTTGAGTTTTTCAGAGAACGGTAGAACTCAACTGGGCTCTCCAGCCTTGACTTTTCTTTGAGGACATGATAAAAGACAATTAAATTTACTCATTGAAGAAACAGCTTCATGCTACAGAGTCAGGCTGGGATAGAGAAACCTTGTCAGATTCTTATTCTCTCTCTCTCTTTCTCCTATTGTTAAACTAATTACTGTAGAAAGCATAATCATTGACTTGGGCAAGATACAGGATAGGACTGCCTTCTATGTAGCAATGTCCTTTACTCATAGACCACCATGAACGATTTTATTTGATCAATATGGGTTTACTGCTTGATGCAATAAGAAAGAACACATACCACGGGGCATCTCAATAAGACCATAGAGAAAAAGACTGATAGGATTTGGGCTCAAGTCAAGTAATTGTGGGTAAGGTTAAAAATAGAGTTCTACTCTGGAGTAGATTCTGTCAAAAGGTACTTAAATTCTATGATTAATATCTTAATATATCTTATCTCATGTCAGGATGAATGAGTCTAGCCTACAGCTCTGAAACGGCATCCACATCCCTCATAATAACCAGAATTTGAGGCTGCTTGGTCCTTGTTGTGGTCTGGACCATTTTTACGATTTTGTCTATGTCCTAACATGACTGTGAAGGGCTCTTTCATTTTTCTTGTTCTACCACATTTACAGAGTGGTCGTGTCTGATGTTAGCATTTTGGGAAATTGTTTTATCTCAACAGGAAAACACCAAGGCCCTGCTGCCAATGCCAAGCTAGCTTCTGAATATCAGGAACTGCTTTGTTTTTCCCCATATCTAAGATACTCACTGTGCTCACTGTAAGAAAATATATATCCACAGTGAATTCCATCTTCCCAAAGTTTGTGTCCAAAATGAAAAGCATATTATATTGTGCTTCTTCAAAGCACAATATAGTTTTGCAGGTAAAAACGACCTTTAAAAATCATCTGGTAATCTAATGCTATATCAGTTAGGGTTCTCCAGAAAAATAGAACCATGTGTATGTGAATGTATCATGTACATTATTATATTTTATACATATTTGTGTGTATACACACACATACACACACATATACATATATACGGTTGTTGTAAGAAATTCACTCACACAATTATGGAGTCTGAAAAATTTTACAATATATAGTCAGCAAGCTGGAAACCAGGGAGCCAATGGTATAAATACTACTCTGAGTTTGAGGGCCTGAGAACCAGAAGAGATGATTGTGTAAGTGCCAGTCTGATAGCTAGTGGACTTGAGACCCAAGAAGAATCCATGTTTTAGTTTCATTTGAAGGCAGAACAAAAGGCTTATGCCACAGCTCAACCAGTCTTATAGAAGTTACTCTGACTCAGCTTTTTTGTTCTATTCAGGCCCTCAGCTTGGATTGGATAAGTCTTACGCACATTAAGGAGCATAATCTACTTTATATAGATTCAAATATTTATCTCATTCACAAATACTCTTAAAGACATACCCAGAATAATGTTTCATCAAATGGTTGAGTATCATGTGACCCAGTCAAGTTGACACAAAAAATTAACTGTAACAAAGCCTAATGGAGAAACAACAAAGCAGTAGATAGTTTAGAAATCAGGGCTCCAAGTAAGATTTTCTGGACCCTTGAAGAATAATCCTTCCACTAGAGCTGTACTGTATACTGTGCAGAAAGATTATAGAGAAGCCTGACCTACTTAGAACCAAAGTTTGACATTCTATCTATTGCCAACTTAAGAAACCATCCACTCTGTTCTTAGTAGTTGTGTCTATTCTGGGGAAGTTCTGGAGATGGCATGCATAGGCAATCTTATACCTCTAGGAAAAAAGACTTTAAACATTTTTTTAATTTATTAAATACCTGAATTTTGAGAAGTTGACCGGAGCCGCATTCTGATTCTTAGGAACTGGATTTTATAGATTGCAACAAGGTGGGACAAATAGTAGACAATGAAATTAAAATTGGGTTCTAGGCAATGCTGAACAGGATGACAGTGACACTGACATAGTTATGAGAGGATGATTCCAGAGAAAGAGACTTAAGGACCGAAGGGAAGGACTTCTCAAGAGAAATAGAAAAATTGAATTTTAATCTTCGCTTCAGATTTTTGATACAAGTTATATCTTAGAAAATGTGAGTTACATTTCTACCAGTGGCGAGGAAGGAACCAGAGCAGACACATGACAGGACCATTGGAATTATCAAACTGAGAATTTTAAAAATCTATGGCTAATATGCTAAGAACTTTGATGAAAAAAAGTAGTCAATATGCAAAAACAGATGGATATTGTAAGCACGGCAATAAATATTCTAAAAAAGACTCAAAGAGATTTAAAAAGACACTGCAGTGAAAACAAAGAGTGCTTGTGATGGGCTTATTAGTAGACTGGATACAGCTGAGAAAAGAATCTCTGAGCTTGAGGAAATGGCAATAGAAATTTTCAAAAGTCATATGTGACTCCAGTTCTGTGGGTTGGACAGTTTCTTCAAATAGTTTTTTGCCATTTAGTATGTCGTGTAATTTTTTCTTGGAAGGCAGACATGATGTGTGAGGTAAAAGGAATTACTGTAAATAGGTCTTTGGTGATGTGGTCGTAAGGGGTGAAGATGGGAGACTGTTCTATAGTCCTATGAGTAGATCCCAGTCTGAGTCTATGCCTTTGGACTTGAACTTACCCAGTGCTTCTCAGTGTGTTGCCACCTCTAGGTGCGACAGGATAGTTTGAGCAGGCAGGAGTTGGGTATTTTTTCTTCTTCCATGTGTACAGGGTAATGATAGCTGAAGTTGAGGATTTCCTTTCTTCCAGGTCAGTTAGGCTGTGATAAAACTTCCAGAAAATTAGGCTCTGGTTGACTAGTTTCTCCTGAGGGCAGGCCTTGTCCAGAACAGAATGCTCTGGCATATTTCAAAATGGTTCCTTCTCCCCTCCCTCTGCCAGAAGCACAAGGGAATTTTTCTTTACTATTTACTATGGAAACCAGGTCGGGCTACAGATAAAGCTCACAAAAGTGTGGGGGTCCTCCTATAAACTAGGTCCCCCCTGGGGTTTTTACTCTCTCAGACTTGTTCACATTAATCTTCCAGCAATGCATCCAATTCAGATAGATTTATTTGCCTCAGCACTGGCTCCCAAGGGTGTTTCTGCTCTGGCAAGTTGTGATTCTCTGCGTCCCCCCATCTGTCTCTCCAATTTTGGGTGCAGCAGTTTTTGTTTGTTTGTTTGTCTGGTTTTGAGTTGGAGTCTCACTCTATCACCCAGACTGGAGTGCAGTGGCCGCTCCTGGCCATCGCAGCCTCGATGTGCTGGGCTCCGGCGATCCTTCTCCCTCAGCCTTCCAAGTAGCTGGAACTACAAGCGCGTGCTACCACACTCGGCTAATTTATTTATTTATTTATTGTAGAGATGAGGTCTCACCAAGTTGCCCAGAAAGGTCTCGAATCCACAGGCTCAGGCAATCCACTCACCTCAGCCTCCCAAGGCTTGGGATTACAGGCTGAGCCACTGAGCCCGGCTGAGTACAGCAGTTTGCCCTTGACCTTACTTCACTGCTGAATCTAAGAAGAGCTGTGGATTTTTCAGTTTGTTTACCTTTTAACTTGTTAGAATGAAGTGGCAACTTTTAATCCTCTTACATGCCAGACTAAAATCCAGATGTCATTGTCTGATGGTCTTTAATGGTGTTACATAAATTGTGTATTACATGCTGTTCATAAAAAAAAAAAAAAAAAAAAAACTTCAGTACAGGTGTGGTGGCTCATGCCTGTAATCCTAGCACTTTGGGAGGCTAAAGTGAGAGAATTGCTTGAGCCCCAGGAATTCAAGACCAGACCAGACAACATAGCGAGACTTCTTCTCTATTTTTTAAAAAAAATTGCCAAACTTGGTGCAGTGCATGTGCACCTGTGGTTGCAGCTACTTGGGAGGCTGAAGAGGCTGAAGGATCACCTGAACCCCAAAGGTTGAGGTTGTGGTGACCTGGAATTGTGCCACTGCACTCTAGCCTGGGCAAGAGTGAGATGCTGACTCCCCAAAAAACCCTGTTAACTTCAAAGCTCGGATGAAGCTATTTTTATCCAGAGAGATTTTGACTTTCTTTTGCCAGGTACTTGGACAAAATTTCAATGTGTTATTTATTCGGTCACTTTCAGTAAGTAAGATAATTAAAAGTTAAGTTGCTTTTCCTGTGGGCCTTTCATTTCTGGTTGCAATCCAAAGGGTTCATGTGAGCCCTTCCACGGAGGATCCTGAATCACTTCAAACTTTTCCCCTGGACTTCCAGAGTTGTGAATTTCGCATTCAGCCACTTGTCTTCACAGACACCTCAATGGCATAGTAAAAAGCAACACCAGAACTGAACTTGAAATCCTGAGTCTCTTCCTTCTCCTGGATCTGGACTGGCTATTTCTTAAATAATGTATGCTTAAATGCCTTTCAGCCTTCAATAAAATTTTTTAGACATGAATTTGTGAGTCGTTTTGTGTATCCACAGCAGAATGGTTGATTCACATCATGTGGTCTTCCATCACTTGAAAGACATGCAAGTTTAAATGATGTGTCTACTCATCTACCTGATTCACTGAATTCATGCTATGTCAAACAGACACCATGTTCTACTCATGTTTATTTCCAGTGTCTAGCACACTTCCTGGAGCTTTGTGGGTACTCTACAAATGCATTTTTTAAAAAGTGACACAAAGGAACAAAGAAAAAAAGACAAAATCATCAGGTATTTTTCAGGAGGCTCACAGACAATTATTGCCCATAATAATCTAAAGTGAATGTGATTTTTTTCTAAATTATTCCAGATCTCCCTACCTGACTCTTCCTTTGAAGCAAATCTTTCCTTGCCTTATAGATACAAACCTGTCACTATCTATGTATCCATCTTTAGAAATCTGTCTGATCTTCACAACTTACTTAGTTTTCGATTAGGAGCCTGAGGGTCGACATTTATTTCAGATCTATAATTAATCCTGTAAAAAATAAATCAAATGCCCAAAACCTGAAAATATCTTTCATTTTCACATAATTCTATGCTTGAAAGATGTTAATAATATTTTTACAAGACGTTAAGAATAGAATGAAGCACATCAAAATCATTGACAAAATGATATTGCTTTGTGGTACAGGTGTGAACATTAGATAGATGTTCTTTGATACATTTTTGCTTCACAGGTGAAAGAAAAAATTTTCTGACTACTTTGTCCATTTAAAATATCATCATTTTCCTCCTATTTGTTTAGTGACTGTTAAACTTCTATGCTATGATAACTCTTTTTTGATTTACCTCTTCTATTTCGTGGTGTCATTTCTTCTTTAACACTCAAGAGCGTTCATTATACCCTGTGGCCAAGGGAAGTTTCCTTGATAAGCAACAGCAGTTAAAAGTCTATAGTCTAAGTTGCTGAAATAAGGTTTGAGTTCATGTTTTAATCAATACAGAGGCTACAGGTAACATGGTTATGTTTGCAACATTTCTGACTTAATCAGTGAGTTAAAATGGTTCTGCTCTTTTAAAACCATACTTCAAAAAATACCCTAAGGTCTTTAAAGATTCTAAGACATGAAGCTCATAAACTTTTCATTTTCTGGAATCAGGAGGAGCCTCCAGCATACTTTGACTGATAGGTTTCTACATTTCAAGTACCCATTTGGTACCTAATTCACTCCTGGCCATCAGACTCCCCTCCCATAACTCTGTCAGGCATGCATGAAAAACTACTGCTTCAGAAAGTTGCAGGCAAAGGATGGACGAATTTAACTGTTTCCTACCACTGTCTTCACCAGGTAAGAATCCAGGTCAATATCAAATAATACCATGGCAAATATGAGAGCACTGCATGCTCCATTCATTCAACCAATGTGCATGGAACATCTCTGTGTTCATAAACCTGCCCTCATGAAAATTATAAGCTAATAAGGGACCCAGAGAACAACAACAAAAGAAATCATACAAATCAGTAGATAAAGAGGCTACAAAAAGCTTTTCTGAGGTGGTGACAGTCCAGCTCAAACCTAAAATATGAATGAGACGTAGTCATGTAAAGAAATTGGAGATGGAGACAAAGGTTTGGATTCAGCAGTTAGAGGAACAGACAGGGTAACAATGTGGCCAGAAAAGGGTACAAGAAAAGGCAAGTCAGGTGGCCTTGTAGACCTTGAAAAGGAGGTCCAGATTTTACACTAAGAGCAATAGGAAGCTGATTAAAATTGGGGATCTTACTTTTATAAAAGGTCTTTCTGTTGTGAGGAAAAGGTTTTGCAGGAGGATATAAGTAGGGAGATATAGCAGTGGTCTCGGGGATGGGACATGGTGATTCAGGCTAGAATGGTATGATGCTAAATTTTATGTGTCCACCTGGCTGAAACACCTACCCAAGTATTTGGTCAAACATCTGCCTAAATGTTGCTATAAAGATATGTTTTTAGATGAGGGTAACTTTTTTTTGGGAGGCAAGGTCTTGCTCTGTCACCCAGGCTGGAATACCGTGGTATGATCATAGTCACCATAACCTTGTACTTCTGGGCTCAAACAGTCCTCTCACCTCAGCCTTCCAGGTACCTAACACTATAGGTGTGTGCAACCATGCCCAGCTAATTTTTAAAATTTTTTGTAGAGATGGGGTCTCACTATACTGCTCAGGTTGGTACTGAACTGGAAGATTAAAATTTAAATCAGTAGACATTGAATAAAGCTGATTACCCTCCATAACATGCACAGGCCTTATTCATTCAGTTGCATACCTTAAGGAGAAAAGGCTGCCTTTCTGAAGAAGAAGGAATTCTGCCAGCAGACTGTCTTCAGACTCTAACTGCAACTCTTCCCTGGATCTTCAGCCTGCTGCAAAGTTTGTACCTGCCAGCCCTCATCATCTTTGAAAATCTCTCTCTCTCTCTCTCAATCTCTCTCTCTCTCTGTAGAGCCACATATCTATATATCTATAGATATATATCCCATTGATTCTATTTCTCTGGAGAACACTGACAAATATATAGTGGTTGTATACATGCAGAGCAAAGGATATATTCAAGAGATTCAAGTATTAGGACCACACATATTTGCTAATATATTGATAGTGAGGATGATCTGAGAAAGTGAACCTGGCTTCAAAATTTGAGCATGAGCAAGTGAAATTCGGTGATGCTACTTTCTGAGATGGGAAAGAGGATGGGGAATCAGACCATGGCATTGGGAGGTTAGTGGAACTATTAAAGAATTCTGGACATGCTGTGTTTGAAATGCTGATCATTCCATAACAAAATGTATATATCCACTGCATTGCACCAGGCATAGAATGAATATATAAAATGGCATCCTGGGGCCTTGGAAAGAGCATAGAATTTTACAACCATAAGCATGGGTTCAAATTTTAGCATTGCCAATTTACAGAATCTGAGCAGATTACTTAGACGTTTTGATGCTGACTCCTTTTTATGTATTTAAGATAAAAAATAACATGTATGTCACAGAAGTTTTTGAGATAATGTACTGCAAAAACTGTATGTTAGTATAAAGACTTTACAAGCTATATAAATGCCAATCATGTGAGCACAGGAATATTTGATTTGATGAAAGCAAAAGCCTGGGACGGCATTGATGGTTGTATTCCACAACATTCGTTAGACCCTGCAGGTTAAACTTGGATAGTGTTCACATGTGTACATGAAACACTTACATGGTGATGGGTAGGCTGTCATGTAAACATGACACTTTCAGATGGGGGCAATAGCAATAAAGGGTCACCTGTTGACCTCTAGGAAAGAGAGGCTGTTAGGGCTTTGCATAACTCTGGGGAAGGCCACTGGGTGAGAGCTCCAGGGGCTGGGAGGCAGTGAGGCAGGACTGGAAGGGGCCCCTGTTTGATGTCTGGCCTGAAAGCATCAAAAAAATCTCAGTATCCCTGCAGATAACAAGTGAGGGAGTGCTCTGACTGCAGGATAACACACAATTAGCCCAGCACCCCTTGTGTTTCCCCATCTGTGGTAAAGTAACTTTTTCCTTTATTTTTTCTCTTAATGTAGGTGAACCAGCACATTAAAAATGAAAAAGATAAGGTAATGAGACATAGCTTTAAAAAACAAAAAAATACATATGACAAATTCTATTTATAATTAGAGTCAACACCCGTAAAATAAGTCTGTCAAATTGCTATAAAACATACTAAATGATTTGTCTCAAGTTTTGCATTTGTCTTGGTGTAGACCGGTCACAAATAACTCACAGACTGTAAGCTCTGAGCCATAATTGAAGCAGCATCACTTAGGAAGTGATTCTCAGAAATATTTGTGGTGGAGACTCCAGGAAACAGACAGAACTTATGGTAATTTGTCTGATAGGCGTTCAGTGCTGTACTTTGGGTGTTATGAGGCAGATACCCTATTTTTTGGTGAGGTAGGAGCATGAGGTCTGGTGAAGTTGGGGCTTATCATCCTTGCTAGGTAACCCAGGTATTTGCCTGAGATGTAGAGGCAGAGTGAGAAGTAGCAGGTGTTATGTGGCTGCAGTTCACTCCTGCCATCATGTTTGTGTGTTGTCTTGCCTGGGAGTCTGGCCAAGAATGGGAGGAAAACAAAGGATACACTGCCCCAGGCCAAACCTGTTTATTTTCCAAGAGCACAGTAGAAGTTGGCAGGGCTTCCTAGCCCCAGTCTCTCCTTGAGGACCTGCTAAAAGGCAATTAAATTGACATATTGGAGACCCGGCTTCATGCCATCAAAAGCCAAGACAAGGAAAAAATTCCAGCAGGAGGCAAGAAGCTGGCCCATATCCAGCCCAGAGCCCACCCATGGGGAGGCCAGCATAGGGTGGAAAGGATCAAGGGCGAACAAGGCAGATGGAGAGTAGGTAGACATAGCTCGTGTTTCTATGGTTGCAAGGCTGATTTTGCTGGTTCTAGGGAGCTCCATTGTTGACTAATTAAATCTGAATTACAAGAATCTCCTTGGCAAAATGCCAGTAAATAATACCACTGTCTCTGAAAGAGAACTGTACTGTCTAAGAAAGAAAGTTGGTAACTATTTGAGCCTTCAGAGCAGTTTTGGGAAGAAAAATAGGTAATCAAGCTAGTGATACTGGGGGTGGGACAAGGAAAGGTTAATTTTGCTACTGACATGCTGGGCAAGAATCCCAATGAGAAGACTAGATGTCCTGTTGCCTCCTACAAGTCATGCAGTAATTCCCATTTTGGGGGGTTGTAGTATCCAGAGCTTGCACTGAAAGGGTTTGGATCTAACCTGGGTCAACTACAGAAAGCCAGGCCTGGTCACAGAGTACAGGAATCATATCTACTACTTATTTAAAAAAACTTTTTTTAAGACTTTGGTTCTTTGGTTTCTTCACTTCAACTTGAGGCAGTTAAATGAATAAACAATAGAATCAAGGCAAAAGTGGAAAAAATTCAGATAGAGATAAAATTAAAATAAGAATAAGGGCTGAGGGTGGTGGCTCACATCTGCAATCTCAGTGGTTTAAAAGGTCCAATCTGGAGGATCACTTGAATTCAGGTGTTCCAGACCAGCCTGGACAACATGGCAACAAATAAATGAATAAATAAATAAACGAATAAATAAATGGCAGCAAGGTCATGGTGATGTACAACATGCCTCACATAGAGTCATGCAACATTCCTAGTAGTTGGCTGTGAATCCATTTTTAAGTCCTTAATAGTCGGCATCCATGGAAAAACATGGGTGATTACTGGTGCGTTGTATCTACAAAAGCAGACTACAGTATTTACCTCTTATCCATGAGACGTGTTCCAAAACTTCAGTGGATGCCTGAAACATGGATAGTATCAGAACCCTATAAATACTATGTTTTTTTCCCCTATATATACACACCCATGATAAAGTTTAATTTATAAATTAAGTATAATAAGATGTTAACAACAATAACTGACAATAAAAATAAAACAATTATAACACTATGCCAGTATCACTAGTCTTGTACTTTGAGGCCTTTATTAAGTAAGATTAGGATGATTTGAATACAAGTGACAGTCATTCTGTAAAGAGAAAGCTCTTAAGTGACTAACAGGATAGGAGCATAGACAGGGTGGACTTGCTGGACAAAGAGATAGTTCACATCCCGGGAAGGACAGACTGGGATATTGAAAGGTTTCATCATGGTATGAAGAATGGGATGCAATTAAAAACTTAGGAAGTTTTTATTTCTGGAATTTTCCATTTAGTGTTTTCAAACCATGAAACTGCAGAAAGCTAAACTATGGAGTCAGGGGTACAAGAGTGTTACTGCAACTAATTATCTAAGAGCATTGCTTTCCTGAAATGGAGATGTGAGAAGGTTATTGTGTGTGATCTCCTAAAGGGAATATGGTGTGATACGGAGATATTTTACTTTCTGTTCTTGTAAACACTAAACAAAAAGTAGTTTTCAAGTAAATTGATCTCATAGTTCATAAAAATGCTGTTATTTAGCTGCACAGTTTATCTTGCACTCCTTTAAATGCAGTAAATCTTTGTCATGCATTATGTCAAACTAAGAAAGTAATGCAGAGATTATTTTCTTATTTAAGTACATTAAAATGTATACATGGTATTTACAAATACAAATCGTTTAGACTCTTTGACTAACTCTGACTTTATTCCAAGAGCCCCTTTCACATAAGTAAAATATTGTGATTCCAAGACAAAGATCTTGTGAGCACATTGGAAGTTCTGGCCTGTGGAGGTGGTGACATAGAAATATGAGCTCTATTTGGAAGGATGTTTTAAAAAATAGCAGCAAGAAGGACTTAATCTTCTGCTGCTGCCCTAGCCAGGGCTCTAGGGGTACCTTTTTTCTCTTGTTCTAACACAGAGGGCTGTTTTGTTCTTCTAATTCACCTAGTGGGAAGTAAAATGGTGCCTCACTTTTATTTGTAGTACATTTTGTTCACTACTCCCATCCTAACACTTCTGGTCAAATTTTAATACAGGCTCTGCTCAAGTGCCTTTCTTAGCAACGAGGTGTAGAAAACAATGAACTCTTTCTTTTTAATTAGCTAAGCCTCAAGAAATATTTTTTAAACTCTGTAAATACGATGTGTATGTTGACGGCTAGAGTCAATCATCTGTCATGAGATGTCCTACTGCCTATGCTTAATCTCTAAAATACATTTTAATTTATTTATTTTAAAAATCATTAAAGAATGTAAAAGGTGCCATAGTTTCTCTATTTTTGGGTTTCTTCCCAAATCGTATCTAAGTGTAGTTATTTCACATAATTATGACTGATATTCATAAATAGCAGTTTTATATTATTCAATTTTGTGTTTCAATTTTGTTATATAATACTCCATAAGAATGTTTTCATGTGTCTTTCTTAAAATCATTTTAATGAATAACATGTCACAATTTACTTAACTATTCGAGGAGTGCTAAAATTATTCCCAGTCAGTGTTCACTTGAATATACTGTTGCATGGCCATCTACAGTGGGTCAGCTGAAGCTCTTCTCTTGTCATTTCTGTTTGAAACTGAGACAGGAGATAACTAGAGATAGGCTAGCAGGCAGACAGGGCAGGGCCTCTGGTAACAACGTAGTAAACTTCCTGTAGGCCTCTCAGGCTCAGCATTGGTAAACAAGCTCCCTGCGAGTCTCTGAAGCTAGAGCTTAGGTACTCACTGCTGGGATCAAAAAGCAACCAATCAGCTCACTGCCAAGTACTGACCAATCAGCTCACCATTAGGTCCCTACCTCTTGCTGATTGGTCCTTAGTACTGACCAATCAGAACAGCTAGTCTGACCAATCAACTCACAGCTAGCGTTAGCCATTCGGCTCAGTCTTAGGGCTATATAAGCACCAGGTTTCAGCCCCAAACTGGCAAACCCTTTGGGGTCCCTCCCTCTGTGTTAGCCTTTCTGTTCTGTCAATAAATCATGCTTTTGCAGTTTCCAGCTGTTTGTGTTCCTCATTCTTCCTGGGCATGAGATAAAAACCTTGACCTAAAGATCTGCAGAATATCATTGCAGCTGGGGAGCCAGGCACCCCAGGGCTGGCTTGCCAGTTAATGGAGATGGCTGAACCAGGAGAGCTGCTGGAAGAAGGCGAGACTGCGAAACTGAGACACTCTGGGGGCTAGGCTTGCCAGCCTACCAAACCAGCCACACACTCAGGGCTTGGCTTGCCAGCCCATTAGAGCCAACACTCTGGGGGCTAGGCTTGCCAGCCCACCGAATCAGCAGCACTCTCAGGGCCTAGCTTGACAACCCGTTAGAGCCAACACTTCTGGGGCTAAACTTACCAGCCCCTTGGCTGGCAAAACTATGACTGATTTGGGACACTACTGGTCTCAAAAGAGGAAATAAAGACATGCCCAAACCACTCAATGTCTCCTAGGGGCTCTGCTCAGAGATGACTCATATTGCTACTCTTACCATCTCACTGGGCGGAATACTTCAGATGGCCAAGCCCAAAGTCATCAAGGCAGAAAGTATAACCCATCTCTACAAAGAGGAAATGATTCGTTTGAACAATATTATAATCTAGTACAATCACAATTCTCTACTACTTCTTTGAGTTAGAACTTATTACATTTTTTATGGAAGATTGTGATGCCCAAAACATTTTCTTTTCTAAAAAAATAACTAATTTTATTTCTTTTATTACTTCTCAATTTCCTTGGCTGAAAAATTTAGATAAGCTATGTCATCATTTAGCCTTTAATATTAATATTAAATATCTCTGGTGAATTGTGCCAGACATTGCCACTTAGTTAATGATCTATGAACTACACCATCCTAGACACAATTCAGAAGAAACAAACACTCAAACAAGTCCCTGGTAGTGCCAGAACTGTATTGGGGATCTATTAATTTTACTAAAGTAAATACAAATGCAGGTAAAACCATATTCAAAGTATGGTAGAGTCAGGGAGCTAACACAATTCAGAACACAGAATTTCTGTGGTTCTTTTATGTATCTTTGCCACATTTCTCTTTAGTTTTCAGTTTTTGCTTTCCCAATCACCATCAAAAAAGAGTGCTTATTATTTGGTGACTTAACTCATTTAGTTTTAGTCAATCTTTTCAAAGTATCAGTCATTTCTAAATTCATCATTTAGACACTTGGAACAAAGAATGCACAAAAAATTACATAAAATTGATAGTGAACTAATATTTTCAGGAGTATATTTGCATTACTCAGAATCTTACTGTATTTGATGAATAGGGTTAAATTTTTCAATAACTGTATACGCTGAAAGCTGCCACTTATTTTCCGACCTTTAGTAAGACATTTTCTTTTCCCTTTACATCAAACAGAAATCCTGTCTTTGACAAATATTTTCTATAATATCACTGGCTAGCTCCCTGTATAATCTTTCTAAATTTAAACTGTATTACTAGTCAAAATGGCATTTTCAGAGTCACTTAGAGGGAAATACAGCTTTAAAAATTATAATGGAGGCTTACATTTTACATAATTGTATCAATGCTAAAAACAAGTAAATAATTCCTTTTCTAAGATCTAAAAAACCCTTCCACAATTCTCTTATGTTGTTTTTGTTTTCAAATTCAGATTTCAGATTCAGTCAAGGACCCTCTTGTCCCTCTCTTTTTGTTTTCATTTTCTCATCTATGTCTTTTTCTATAAGCTTGTATACGTTTCACATATTTTTTTATTTTTCATTTTTGAGTTGGAGTCTCACTCTGTTGCTCAGACTGGAGGGCAGTGGCCGCTCCCGGCCACCGCAGCCTCGACCTGCTGGGCTCCGGCGATCCTTCCGCCTCAGCCTTCCGAGTAGCCGGAATTACAGGCATGCGCTCCCACGCCCAGCTGATTTTTTTATTTATTGTAGAGATGAGGTCTCGCTGCCCAGGTGGGTGCTCGAACCCGCGGGCTCAGGCAATCCACTCACCTCAGCCTCCCAAAGGCGCGGGATTACAGGCTGAGCCACCGAGCCTGGCTACATTTCACATATTTATAACTGTAGCATGACTATTTTTAATTCTCACTTGGTTACTTCATACTAATGTATAAATATTTTCTCATGTTAATAGGTGGTCTTTAATATCATTAACAGCTACATATTATTTTACCAGGCCAGTGAAGCACTATTCACTTTGAATTAAATCATATCCTGTTGTTGGAACTCTGTCTGATTTTCAATTTTTCATTAACACAGAATGTTGTAATGACTATTTTTAGTCTATAGGTATTTTGTTTTTGTTTTTGTTTGCAAAATACTCTTATAGTAAGTTCTCAGGAGTGAGGTTAACTGGGTTTGAGCACATTTTCAACTCTTGAAATTTGTGTCAAATCGCTTTTCTAAGGGAGATGTGTCAATTTACAACCACAAACTATATTAGAATGTGTGTGCTATTGCACCATCATCAATTTAAATTATTAAACATTTATAGCCCACGCATGGTGTCTCAAACCTGTAATGTCAGCACTTTGGGAGGCTGAATTGAGAGGATTGCCTGAGCCCATGGGTTCGAGAGCAGCCTGGGCAACATGGTGAGACCTAGTCTTTACAATAAATTAAAAAATTAGTCAAGCATGATAGCATGCGCCTGTAGCTCCAATTACTTGGAAGGTTCAGGCAGAAGAATCGCCGGAACCCAGCAGGTCCACGCTGCAGTGTGCCACTGTATTCCAACCTGGGTGACGGAGTGAGACTCCAACTTAAAAAAAACATTGTTTAAGTAATAAATGGAAAATGCTACTTAATTTTAATATTTCTGGTTGACTAAGGTTGTTACAATCATTGTTATTGTTAGTGGTAATATTAGTAGGAGGTGACATATTTTCTTATGACCTTTAGCTCTGAAGGTGACATTGACATTGTCACTTGTAAGTGGATCTAGCTACTTTGTCTCTTTTAGAGATAGTCTTCCCTTCATTGTATAGCAGTTTCATCCTTTTATATATTTAAATATGTTTGTCAACGTATGGGTCTACTGGTCAGAAGGTAGAAATCCTTCCAGTTATTTGAACATAAATCATTAAATATTAAGAATTGTTAGCTAGGTATAAAGATGTCATCCTCTGAATGGATAAAGAGTGGACTCAAAGTTATCCGGGAGGTAGCAACTACAGGAAACCATTCCCACCTCTAGAACTAAGGGAACAAAGCAAAAAACTTACAAGTATAAAGATGAGCATCACAGACAGAAACCGAGTCCTCTGAGAAGGGGAGAGCTATTCAGCTCATGCTGCCTTCTTGGAGTCTAAAGGAGGTGCTGGTGAACCTGTGACCCTGACCTTCCCAAATGACCTGCAACCACCAGAGTGAAAATGTTTTAATGTGGTTATGCAACAAGAATCACAAGGAGACAAAACACTCCTGTCACCTCTTCTCTTGTCACTTCTTCCAGCCTTGCAACTCCTTCTAGCATCCTCTCTTGGCAGAATATAGCAGGGCTGAGATAGAGAGCAGAAATGTGGCTTGCAGTGTCCAGTTCCAACAATATACAGCATGGGCTGGAAGGGTGTGCTCAAGAGTGAATAGCCTAATGATTGCAATTATACACACTGGAAGAGGCTGGGGTAATTATTTGAACTGCGTTCAAGACCAAAATAATTGAAAGAAGACCTTATTTAAGATTATTGCAATAGAGGAGAGAGAGGGGACTCAACTTGAATACAGAAAGGACAAGCAAGGAATTTATAGCCAACATGGTGAGAGGGTCAGCAGATGAAAAGTTCCTAGAAGGAGACATCAAGGGTATTGGAAAGTTTTGCTAAACCAACTTGACAGGATTCTTGCTCAAGGCAGGTCAAGGACGTGTACACCAAAGTGAAGGGTGACAGATTTAATTAGATATCAAGGATGAAGAGATACTTGCTAAATGGACTTAGCAGGATTCTCGCTAAAACTGTACTGAAGGTCAAAAACGGGACAGGGGCCAAGGTCAAAGCCTAGTATAGAAGTGGACCCAAAGGAGGCAAAAATGTGGTCAAGCAGAAGTTTTGTCAGAAAAGGTTGGAGTAATTATTTGAGCTTTAAAAAAATAACATGGCCCTTATATACGACTTCATCCTACAAAGATATATATGAGAAGGGACCAAAAAAATACAGAATTTATTTATAAAAAATAGTGTATTTATTCTTACATGTTTAAACTTCAGTCACTTTCAAAGTACTCTCTGTTTGATGCAATATACCTATCGAGATGCTTTTTCCACTACTCAAAATAATTTTTGAACTCATCAATTTTGACGACTTGTAAAGCTTCTGCCATTTTTGCTTGTTTGTTTGCTTGTTTCACCTCTTCCACATCCACATCAGCAAAACGTTTCCCTTTGAGGACTTTTTTCATATGGAGAAACAAAATAAAGGTCGCTTGAGGTGAGATGAGGTGAATAAAGAGGGTGGGGCACAGAAGTCTTACCATTTTTCATCAAAAACTGCTGAACACTCAGTGTGGTGTGGGCAGATGTGCTCATAAATCACTCATCATGAAATGGGCAAGAGCATTGAAAGAATCTCCAAAAAATTCACTGTAGCCAAACACAGCCTCTCGCAACAACACGAGCTGGTACACTGAAGCTGATGGGTTCCTGGAGCACTTACCTAGCAGGGGAAGCCTGTTACAAGGGGCCTGCCCTTCAGAAAGATAATTCTGTTTTACTGAGAGTCCCCTTCATGTGTGTGTGTGTGTGTGTGTGTGTGTGTGTGTGTGTGTGTGTGTGTATGAAATAGATGGAAGTAGATATGCAGTGTTCTTATTTGTGTAGCTTTTTCTGAGTCACAAAAAATGTGATGATTCTTCTTACCAGTTTTTCATGAAAATCACTGTATGCCTGGGTCTGTTTGAAATCTCCCTTTTTGATAAATTCCTCATCCCTGCTTAAATTTCAAGTGAGATCTTCAACAGGGTGCATGCTAACTTCAAATATATATTTCTTACTGGGCATTCTGCCTATTGCCTCTCCCCCACACTTTTTTTGAACTGAGCTAGATACTTTCAGACATAAGAGTGGTACCATATTTGAACTCAGCGATAGGCATCAGGCTAAGTATATTCCTTATTATTATATATATTTTTAAGAGTTTCAGTTGAATAAACGGGCTTCCAAAGCACTATGGATCACTGTCAATGTCACTGAAATTTGAAAATTCCTAGAATTAGCAAATTATTTTTTTATTACCGCCAAACCTAAGTTGAATGAATGAATGAGTGAATGAATAAGTGGGATTCTTTTTGTTATCCAACCACTAACTACTGGTTTTCTGTTTTCCCCCTTACTCCTCTGCTTACGTACACACATATTATAAAATCATGTGATAGTATAAATTTAATCATATGTTCTAGACCTATCACCAGATCAATAGTAATAGTTCTATATTATAATTTATAGGTTTCACAGTGTTTCAGTAAATTCTGTATTGAAAATGAGTGTTGTTTTGAATTTTTTGTCATTAAAAAGAGGCTGCAGATATATCAGTTTTAGTTCCACAAGTAAAGAGCTCCAAAGTTGCCATTCTGTCCTCACAACAAGAATAAAACTGAATAAAGTAAAAGTCAACAACTTGAGCCCATTACAAAAGTTAGGTCTCAGGGCAAACCACCAACACCAAATCTGGAGAGACAAGTGAATAAACAGAGCTATAGTTGAGAACATTTCATAATGAGCATAGGAAACACAAAACAGCACCTTTGACCACTTGCTAGAGGAAGAATGAGAAATTTGGGGAGTCTTCAGCCTTTGGAGAGGCATACTTTCATTGTTTTTACCTACCAAAGTCTCCTATTTCTGAAAATGAGAGGAGAAAAGTAACCATTTTGAAATACAACCAGAGTGTTCTTCATAACAAAGGCCTACACTCCTGGGAAGGACATTTTCAGATATCTGTCTGACATGGAGGAAGAAAAATTTCCCATTGCCAACTCTCTTAAGTCTTTCTGTCTCTCCTAAGTGGATATAAAAACTGAGAAACACTGTTGAAGATCATGGTCTAGAGACACAGGTTGACTAAAAGCCTGAGATTTAGACATAAAAATATAGAATGATGCCTTCTGCCACTTCTAACCATCCTATTAACAAAGTTTCCATACGATGACAGTGAGTTAGAGCAAGACAAAGACCCAAGTTAAGAGTTTTTGGGAAAACACAAAGATAGCAAGGAAAACACAAAGAAGGACAGTAGATAAAGGAAATTAAAGTTGCCACAATAATCAAGCACACTCAACTCACAGTCAGACAAATGTGAAACTTCATTCTAAAGCATCTGTTTATCTTTCTATAATCTGACATGTCATGTCTGGCTTGCAACGAAAAGTTGTAAGGTATGCTAGAAGACAAGAGAAAAACAAAATCAGAAGTGATGAGTGACCACCATCAGATAGAACACAGAATTTGGAGAATTCAAAGGAAAATTTAAATAATTATGATGAATATGTTAAGAATTCTATGGAAAATATAAACATGAAAGAAGAGAAAGAATACTAGGATGGACTTATCAGTAGATTGGAAAAAGCCAAAGGAAGAATGAGCAACTGGAAAATAGGTAAATGGAAACTTTCCAAACTAATATGTGAAAAACAAACAAAACAAAACAAAAACAACCAGAATATCCATCCAATATCTGCATGACAATTTCAAAAGTTATAAATAACGAACTCTTGAAATAATAGAAGAAAACCATAAGAAAGCTGCAAATAATATTTGAAGCATATAAAAAGGTCAAAAATTTAAAAACACTTATGATGGTAATCAATCCTTGAAGCTATAAAACTTGAACACTGAGCAGAACAAATGCCAGAAAATTTAAAGCCAAGGATATCACATTTTTAAAATTTAATTTTTCCCAGATTTGTTAAGGTAGCATTGACAAATAAAACTTATATGCATTTATGATGCACAATGTGATATTTTGATAATATGTTACGTTTTTGTGTGACAAGAGTAGCTAAAATTTACTTATTAAACAGAAATCCAATGTACAGTACAATTTTATTAGCTATATATTATATATCAAATTTCCAGACTTATCTTCTATTTCGCATTCATTGAACTACATCTCCTGCATTCTCAACCCCTCACCTCCAGTAACCACTGTTTTATTCTCTCTGTGTATTTAACTTTTATTTATTTATTTTTTACAGATTTTACATATATATGAGATTATGCAACATTTTTATGTCTTCTTTGGAAAAATATCTGTTTAGATTCTTTGCTCATTTTAAAATCAGATTGTTTTCTGCTATTGAACTGCAAGCATTCTCTGTAAATTTAGAATTTTGATCCTTTATAGATATATGGTTTATAAATATTTATTTTTTGCAGTCATGGGTTGTCTTTTCATTTTGTTGATTGTTTCCTCTGCTGCGCAGAAGCCTTTTAGTTTGGTGTAGTCTCATTTATCTATTTTTGCTTTTGTAGCCTGAGATTTTAGTGTGCTATTTAAAAAAAAATCATTGCTAAGGCCAATGTCAAAAAACTTTTTTCCAATGTTTTCTTCTAGGAGTTTTAATGTGTCAGATCTTATGTTTGGATCTTTTATTTATTTTGTTTCAATTTTGGTGTATAGTGTAGGATAAGGATGCAATTTCATTCTTTTACATGTGGAATTTTAGTTTTCTTAGCACCGTTTATTGAAGAAATAGTTCTATTCCCAATGTGTCCTCTTGTTTAAAATTATTTGACTATGTATGTTTGGATTTATTTTGTTCTTCTGTTATAGCAGCTAAATAAACTGGAACACATACCAAGAATCTTTCCCAACCACAATGGAATGAAATTAGAAATAAATAACAGAAGGAAAACTGGAAAATTCACAAATATGTGGAAAATAAACAACATACTCTTGAGCAAACTAGGTAAAAGGAACAATCAAAACGAAAGCTAGAAACAATTTTATACAATGACACAGAAACACAATATATGAAAAGTTATGAGATGCCAAAAAAGCAGTACTAAGAACAAAGTTTATGACAATAATTGTCCATATCTAGAAAGAAGAAAGAACTGAAATAAACTAATTTTACAATTCTAATAACTAGAAAAAGAGGAATCTAAGCCCAAAGGTATCACAAGAAAGAGAATTTTTAAAATTAGACCTAATATTTCTAACATAGTACATAAGAAGCTAATAGAAAAAAAATCAACAAATATAAGAGTTGATGTTCTGAAAAGATAAATAAAATTGGCAAACCTTTAGCTAGACTTTCTGTGAAAAAAATGAGATAAGACTCAAATGAATAAAATCAGAAAGAGAAGGTATCACAACTGATGGCAAAGAAATAAAAAGAATTCTAAAAGACTACTATGAACAATTATATGCCAACAAATTAAATAAATTGGAAAAAATTAATTTGTAGAAAAATGTAATGTACGAAAACTGAATTATGAAGAAATAGAAAATCTCCCAATAAGGAAAAGTCCAGGATCAGAAAATTAACTAGCAAATTCAACTAAATATTCAACATATGAACACAGATCCTTCTCAATCATTTCAAAAATATTGAAAAAGAGGAAACACTTCCAATGTCATTTTATGAGGCCAGCATCACCCTCACAACAAGTGCAAGGACACTACAAGAAAAGTACAGGTTATTATCCCTGATGAATATAGATGTCAAAATTATCAACACAATACTAGCAAACCAAGCCAGTAGCATTTTAAACGGATCATAAACTGTGACCAAGTAGGATGTATCCCTGTGGTGTAAGAATATACTAACATATACATATCAATAAATATGATATCACATATTAGCAGGGTGAAGGATAAAATTACATAATAATCTCAATAGATGCAAAAAGATATTTAACAAAATTCTACACATTTTCATAATAAAAACTCTTTACAAACTACATACAGAAGGAATGATGTACCTACCTACAATTAGACCATATAAGAAAAGCCCACAGCAAACATTATACTTAGTGAAATAATGAAAACTTTTCTTCCAAGATCAGAGACAAGTCAAATATGCCCACTTTCATCACATTCATTTCTCATAGTACTGAAATTTTTATACAGGGAAATTATGATAATAATAATAATTATTATTATAATAAAAGACATCCAAATCATAAAAAAAGAAGTAAAGCTATCTTTGTAGACGATCTTATATGCAGAAACATAAAAGATTACACATGCATAAAAACTGTACAATTAATAAGCTAATCCAGTAAAGTTGCGGGATACAAAATTAACATGCAAAAATTCGTTGAGTTTCTATATGCTAACAAGACATCAAAAAAAATTAAGAAAACAATACAATTTACGGTAGCATCTAAAGGAATATAATACATAGGAATAAATTTAACCAAAGAAATGAAAGACTTGTACACAAAAACTACATAAAAATAGCCTATTTTCTGTCTCTATAGATTTGGTTATTCTAGCCATCTCATATAGAGTCATATAATATCTAATCTTTCATCACTGGATTCTTTCACTTAGCATAATGTTTTTAAGGTTAATTGATGCTGTAGTGTATATTAGTTCTTCATTCTTTCTTATGACTGAATAATAATTCCATGTAGATACTTATCGTAATCTTGTGGTAATCTACTTATTAGTTGGTAGGCATTCAGTTTGATTTCTCCTGTTGGTTGTTATTAATAATGTTGCTGTAAATGTTTGCATACTAATTGTTGTTTTGGTCATATATTTTTATTTTTGTTTGAATAAAAATTAAGGAAGACATAAATAAATGAAAAACATTCTATGCACATTGACTGGAACACTTAATATTGCTGCAATGTTCATGTTACACAAAGCAAAGTTCAGAATCAATGTAATCCCCATGGAAAAATCCAATGTTTTTTTCTTATAGAAATAGAAAAAAATGAAATTAATATAAACCAGAAATGATCCCAAATTGCCAAAACAATGTTGAGTAAAAAGAACAAAATTGGAGACATCACACTCCTTGATATTAAAATTTATTACAAATGTAAAGTAATCAAAAAGTATGGTACTGGCATAAAAATCAAACATATAGATCAATAAAACAGAATAGAGTGTTCAGAAATAAATCCATACATACATGGTCAACTGATCTTCAACAAGTGCGCCAAGAATACTCAATAAGAATAAGGTAGTCTCTTCAGTAAGTGATGTTGATGAAACTGGATGGTCACATGCAACATTTAAAAATCACCTGAAAATGGATTAAGAATTAAATGTAAGACCTAAATCTATAATAATTTTAAATAAAACATGGCAGAAACCTTAATTATGGATCTGGGCAATTATTTCTTGAATATAACACCAAAAGCACAGAAAGCAAAAACAAAACTAAATGAGTGGATTTACATTGAACTAGAAAGCTTCTGCACAGCAAAATAAATGATTAACATAATACAAAGGTTACCTACATAATGTGGGAAAATATTTGTAAACCTAACCCTGACACAGGGTTAATATAAAAAATATGTAAAACTTCTACAATTTAATTTTTAAAAACCCTGTTTTGAAAATGAGCAAGATGCATAATATATCTCCAAAGAAGGTATAAAAATGGCCAAGAAGTATATGGAAAGATTCTTGACATAGCTAATCATTAAGAAAATTTAAAAATCCATTAATTGATAAGACATGAGAGAAAACTGAACTACATAAAATGCTCAATTAGAATCGTAGGAAGTAGTAAAAAAGGAGCAAAAAGAAACAGAATAAGTGAAATAAGCAGAAAATGATGAAAAATATGGTAGACATAGAACCAACTATATAAAAATCACTTATGTGTGAATGGTATAAATATACCATTTAAACGACAAAGATAGATGGTGATAACAAAGACTCAACTCTACATTGTTTATGAAAAATTAATTGTAATTATAATGACAAAAGTAGGCAAAAAATGGAGAGATGGCCAACATATTTTTTACAACGGTTTTAAAGCCATTGGATTGGGGAAAGCATAGTCTTTTCAACAAATGGTAGATGCAAAAGAACAAAGAAACATGCAAAAGAATGATGTTGTACACTTACCTCACACAATATACGAAAATTAAAGTAGATAAAAAACCTAAGTATAAAAACCAAAACATTAAAACTCTTAGAATAAAATTTAGAGGGTAAAACTTTATGATTTGAATTTAGCAATAGATTCTTAGATATAATACCAAAAATAAATAAAAAAAGGAAAATAGGTAAATTGGTCTTCAACAAAATTAAAGTCTTTTTTGCTTCAACAGACACCATAAAGAAACTAGAAAGTAAAACTCACATAATGGTAAAAATAATTCCAAAGTGTATCTTTTAGGGAATTTACATCTTGTATTGCTAAAATGGAAATAACACATATAACTTTTTTCTAAAAGTAGCCCAGTTAAAAATGAGTCAACTATCTGGAGCAGGCATTTCTTCAAAGAAAAGATACAAATGACCTACGAGAACATGTCGAGATCCCTAAAATTATTAGCCATCAGGAAAATGCAAAAAAGAAAAAAAAAAGTAATAAGAAACTACTTCATATATAATATAATGGAATTTTAAAAGTAAGATGGTAACAAGTATTGGTGAGAATGTGAAAAAATTGGAATCCTTAAGCACTGTTGATTAGAATGCAAAATGGTACAACCATTTTTTAACAGGGTCTTGAAGTTACTCAAACAGTTAAATATAGAGTTATTGCATAATCTGGCAATTTCAGTTTTAAATATCTATCAAACAAAAATAAAAATATATGACCAAAACAACAATTAGTATGCAAACATTTATAGCAACATTATTAATAACAACCAACAGGAGAAATCAAACTGAATGCCTACCAACTAATAAGTAGATTACCACAAGATTACAATAAGTATCTACACATGGAATTATTATTCAGTCATAAGGAAGATTGAAGAACTAATATACATTACAGCATCAATTAACCTTAAAAACATTATGCTAAGTGAAAGAATCCAGTGATGAAAGATTAGATATTATATGACTCTATATGAGATGGCTAGAATAACCAAATCTATAGAGACAGAAAATAGGCTATTTAGGAGTTGGAATTATAGGTTGGTAGAGTGGCAATAATGAAAAAGTATAGGTTTTCTTTTCAGATAATAAAATGTTCTAAAATCAACAGTGGTGATGGCTGCACATACTTATGCTTATATGAAAAATCATTGAATTGTACACTCTAAATTGGTGCATTATTTATCTCAATAAAGCTGTTAAAAAGGTAAAGAGATGGAGAAAAATATGCCATGCATCAATAAAAAGAAAGCTGGAGAAGCTATATACATTTCAGAGAATCAGATTTAGCATCAAGAAAAAGTATCAGAGATAAAAAGGGGCATTACAAAATAATAATGGATTAACTCTCTAAGAAGACATAACATACTTAACATTCATATACCCAACAACAGAACATAAAATTATATGAGGCAAAAATTGATATGATAGATCTGCATGAAAAAAATAGGCAAATCTAATAGTATGATTAGAGACTTCACTGTTCTTCTGTCAATAATTGACAATTTCAGCAGGTAGAAAATCAGTAAGGATATAGCTGAACAGAACAACACCATGAATCAACGCAACCCAACCAACATTTATGGAATACTTCATCCAATAACGTCAGAACGGGTATTCTTCTAAAACTCACATGAAACATCCACCAAGATAGAATATACACTGGTCCACAAACACACCTGATCCAATTTTAAAATGGAAATCATGAGGAATCTTATCAGACCACAGTAAAATTAAACTAGTAGTTAAAAATAGAAAGCTAGTGATAAATCACAAAATATATGGAGATTAAACAATATGCTACTGAATAAAGTATGGAAAAAGAAATCTCAAGCCAAATCTTAAAATATTTTGAACTAAATAAATATAAAAATACAATTTAGCAAAATTGTGCAACACAGCATAAACTGTCTTTACAAAAAAAAGTTTCCAGCATAAAATGCATGAAAAAAATCTAAAATCAATAATATGAACTTCCATGTTAGAAAACCAGAGAAAGAAAAATAGTAGGAAACTGCAAAAAGCAGAAGAAAGAAATTAAAACAGAGTAGAAATTAATGATTTTGAAAGCAGAAAATCAAAGCAGAAAACCGAAAACTGGTTCTTTGAAAAGATCGATAAAATGTATTAACCTCTAGCCAGACTGATAAAGAAAGAGAAAGAGAGAGAAAGAGAGGCAGACACAGACACTGATCTAATGAACACTAAAAGGAATATTATAAGCAAATGTATTACCATGTATTTGATAACTTAGATGAAGTTGATTAGTTCTTTGAAATCTGCAAGCCACTAACATTCATACACTAGGAATTAGATAGTCTGAATTGGTCTATATATGTTAAAAATTGAATCAATTATTATTAATTTTTCAAAAAAGAAAGCACAAGGCTCAGGTAGATTTGCTTGTGACTCTATCAAGCATTTAAAGAAGAAAAATACCAATTCTTCAAACTCATCTCCAGAAAATAAAAGCAGAAGAAGTACTCACTAACTCATTTTATAAAATCAGCATCATTACCTTAATACCAAAACTAGACAAAAACATCACAAGAAAGGAAAGCTTCATATCAATATCTTCCATAAACATAAATGTAGAAATAGTCAACAAAATATAAGTAAATCTACCAATAATGTATATGACAAATTATACATCATAGCAAAATTAGGTTTATTTCAAGTAGGCAAAGATGGTTTAACACTCAGAAATAGCCATCTTACTAACAGGCTAAATAAAGAAAAATCATATGATTTTATAAGCTGATGCAGAAAATAAATCTGACAGAAACAAGATCCATTCATGATAAAGACTCTCAGCAAACTAGAAATAGAGAGAAGGATCCTCAATTTGATAAAGAACATATAAAAATCCTACAGGCAGCATTATACTCAATGCTGAGATACTGAATGCAATTCACCTTAGAGTGAGAACAAGGTAAGTACTCCCTGTCTTACTATTCATATTCAATGTCACAGTGGAGTCTTATTGAATCTGATTGGGAAGGCAGAAGTAAAACTGTCTTCGTTCACAGATGACTAATGTCTATTTAGAAAAGCTCCCATAATCAACCAAAAACCATGCTGGAACTAATAAGAAAGTACAGTAGGCCCCCTTATCTGTGAGGGATGCTTTGCAAGACTCCCAGTGAATGCTCAAAACTCTGGATAGTATCAAACCCTGTATATACTGTGTTTTTTTCCCTTTGTATACATCCCTGTAATAATGTTTAATTTATAATAAATAATAGAGCAATTATAACAACATAGCATCACTAGTTTTGCACTTTGGGGCCATATAAATAAATGATCTAAGATAAATAAGAGAGGTTAAATAAATCTTCTATGCAGAGGAATTCCAAATCATGGATGTAGATAGCCTACCCTCAAGAACGGGAGTATGGGTTTGCCACTTTTTAGGGATAGACCATGCAAAGTGACTCATTCCTGAGTGTAGTGTATAGAATGGAAAGGAGAGAGAGAGAGAGAGAGAGAGAGAGAGAGAGAGAGAGAGAGAGAGAGAGAGAAACTTTAGAGAGGAGAAACTTGACCAAAAAAATTACAACCAAGGTATGGTCAGAACAGTCTTAAATCATGTTGATAACTATGATACCTCATACGACATGATGAAAATGGCACTTACCTCTGTGGGCTTCTTCTCAATAGCCCATAGTCCCAGTACAATCATGAGAAAAACATTAGACAATATGTACTCCTGAAAACTAGTCCAGATAATTAAAACAAGGATTAAAATAAGAAAGCACGGAAAATCTGAGGAATTACCACATCCAAGAGAAACATAAAGAGACATGACAGCTAAGTGTAAATGGGCATTGTGTTCTTTTCCTTTTGTTTATTTGTGTCCCATTTCCCCATTGTTTCTGTTCTTTCTTCATCCAAAAATATTTTAGCTAGTACGATGTACAATAATCTATGTAAAATAATTATATTATCCTTCAATATTTTGATTTATATATATTGGGTTGCCTTTGACTTTCTAGAAAAAGTGCAACTGGCTTTTTTTACTCTAATTTCTCTTTGTTCTTGTATATTTAATTGTAGACAATTGGGATACTTATGAGATTAAAAACAAGAAAAAGTTTAAAAGTAAAAAGTTAATATAAAATTCCATTATCAAGAATTGTCAATATTAACATTTGGACATTTTTTTCCTGAAATATGTATTTATGTATTTTTCCTACAATTGGCATCAATATATAGATAATTTCTCAACTGACTTTTAAATATCATCTATCACGTATTTTCCTATGCTGTTAAATTATACATTATGTAGCACAGAAACAATGCAAAGCTTTGCTGAATTCCCATGCAATTATTTACCTCAGAGCTGCTCAGAGTTTCTGACAAAATAAACAAGTACTCTTTCCAATTCACATAAACTTCAGCATACCACTACACAGTGATCATTAATTGTAGATGTTACAGTAGTCTTAAAAACTCATTCATAAATATAACTGAAAAGGGTAACATTCTGAACTACATGCAAAGCATGTGGGCAGCTTGCTCCAATTTCAGCTTGCCAGTTTTCTGTGATAGTCTGTAGTGACCTCTATCTTTTCATAAACAAAACGCTGGAAAGGTATTCATGGTCTGTTACTTTTTCTTTAATCTTCTAATTACCTGGCTGTGTGCTAAAAATTGTTAGTTTCTCTTCTTGCAATACGTATACTTGTTCACAAATTATACTGAGACTTTTGAAATATAACAAACACTAATAGTTGAAAATTTTCACAAAAGGGTCTATTTATTATTATTTTTTATTTTTTATTTTTTTGAGTTGGAGTCTCACTCTTGTTGCCCAGGCTGGAGTGCAAACGGTACCCTCACGGCCACTGCAGCCTTGGCCTGCTGGTCTTAGGCTATCCTTCTGGTGTCTTTATTTTGAAAAAAAAAATTATTTTATACTTACAAGAAAGTCATATAGAAATGAAATTATGGTTAGTTACAGAAGACACAATCTGTTATTGTTTTTTATTGTTGCTATAACAAATGACCACAAACTTAATGACTTAACGCAAATATATTTTCTTACATTTTTGCAAATTAGAAATCCAAAAATGTTCTCCTTAGGCTAAAATAAAGATGGTGATAGGGCTGAGTTCCTTCCGAAGGAAGAATCTGTTCTCTGACATTTTCTAGCTTCTCGAGGGTGCCCACATGCCTCAGCTCATGATCACCTCCTCTATCTTCAAAGCCAGAAATGTTGCATTTCTCTGCTCCTTCTTCCCTAGATACATCTCTCTCTCTCTCTTTTTGTTGGGATATGTTCTCCAACTTTATGGACCCATGTCATTCGATTATGCCAACCTGGATACGCCAAGATTATCTTCTTCTCAAGGTCCATAACTACATCGACAAAGTTCCTTTTGCTATATACACTAACACAGAACAAGTTCTAGGGGCGAGGGCATAGACATTGGTTGAGGATGGAGGACATTTTTCTACTTTCTACATCCAAATAGCTTTAAATAACAGTTTCAAATAATAGTGTGTTTTTGTTTTTGTTTTTTTTTTACCGTAGCCATCTTCTTGCCTCAGCATCTCAAGTAGTTGGGACCACAGGCATGTGCCACTATACCCACCTAATTTTTCTATTTTTTGTAGAGATAGGATCTCACCGTGTGCCCAGGCTGGTCTCAAACTCCTGGCCTCGAGCAATTCTCCTACCTCAGTATACCAAAGTTCTAGTATTATAGGCAAGTGTCACCATGCCCAGCTAAAATGTATTCCCTAGAAAATAGAAAAAAAATTTGTAAGACAAAACCACAGGGGAAAATCCAGATGAAAGTAAACATATTTTTTAATATACTGTACTCTTGCCTCTATTATAAAAAATTGTAGTATTTTAAATCCTGAAATTTTTGTTTTAAAATAGGACAATTTTTTTTTTTCTGGAAGCAGCCTCACTGTTCTGGAATATTCAATTTAGATCTACAATCTCTTTTCCAAATTTTTCAGCCACGCATGTTTCAAGATTCAGAATTTTAGTACGAGTTTGTTGGAATCCAAAGCCTGCTTAAGAGTTTACAACCTAGGATGCAGCACTTGACACAAATTGTGGGGAAACAAATTGGAACCAAATGAATCAATAAGTTTATACTTAAAGTCAACTTCTAGATGATAGCATCTTTATTTATTCAGTTCCAAATATATGATGTATTCCATTTAAATTTTTATTAAAATAAATGACATTTGGGCTTCCCCCAAAATCCTGACCCCTATTGTTAATCCTTCCCATGTTTAATGTGCCTGAGGACCTTTGCTCTTTCCACCATACAGGTCATTAAGGCCAGGTCATTCTCTGCAGCGTTTCAAGAAGTCACATCACACTGGTGAGAAGTGACCCAGCAACAGATGACAGAAATCCCATCATCTAATTATTCACAACTTTCAACTCTCATTAAGGGTCATTATTGAGCCCTGCAGAGCTATTTCAGTGTGGTCATCACTGCCACATTGGATGACTGTCAAATATCCTAACTTTGGTTGTCAGAAAAACAACCGACCAATCTCTGGTTCAAAAACCTATTAGGCTGTGCTACCTCCCATTGAACTAGTGCTTTGTTCTGGGACAAGCCCTTTCTCACTTGTGATTTATTGTGGTCCAGATGTTTAAGGTCCTAAAATTTATATGATGAAAATAGAATCACCCATGTTATGGCAGTTAGAGGTGGGACTTTTGGCAGGTGATTAGGTCATAAGGGTAAAACCCTTGAGAATGGGATTCGTGTTCTTTTAAAAGAGGCCTCCAGTGTGCTACCTCTGCCCTTCCACCATGGGAGGACAGAGCAAGAAGACAGCCATCTATAGATCAGAAAGCCTATTGACAAATCTGTCAGTACTTTGATCTGGACTTCCTAGACTTTGAAAGTTTATAAGTCAATTACTGTTATTTATAAACCAACTACTTTGTGGTAGTTTATTATATCAGCCTGAATGGCAAGACTATTGCTATCAGAATTTTTTTTTTTTTTTTACTCTAAGCAAATCATACAAGCCTCACACAAAATGGACATATCTGATGCTTTAGAAAGAATAATATTTAAATGTTTTTAGCTCACCAGAATTATAGCAAAGATTCAACAAGTATGAGTTCTGTATCTCTGATCATTCTGTCTAAATGAAGCCCCTGCCTTCCTTTATTTCACAGCATTTATTCATGGGTGTATTAACTATTTTGTTTACTGGACTTTAAATTCCCAAAGGGCTAAAATCATACCTTTCTTATGTAGTTGCCTGTACCTGGCCCCTAGCACAGTTTAATGACTTAGTACCTGCTTGATATTTACTCAGTGAGTGAGTTTTCTTTCCTCTTAGCTCTCTTGCATGTTTTAAATCCATGATAATAATTCTCAAGAAGCTTGTGCACCAAAATTATGGGCAATGGCACACATTTTTTAACTGACCGGCTGAATAACTGCTAACGTCTCCTGCTGGAAAAAGACAGTGTAGAGGAAAATTTTGTAGAAAAAGTTAAAACACAAGAACCAAATATAAATAATCAGGCACAAGAAAAAAAAATCTCCGTCTGTGCTTGAGACTGGAATAATTTTTACACTTTAAGAAAGAGGATATGATCAAAGTCAGCATCATTGCTTAGGTCAAAGCAATGTGCCTGGTTTTAGGTATTCAAGAAAGGAATATGCTGGGATACAGAGTCTAAACATTGTAGTTGCACCTTTCTGAATACGTACAACCTGCTTAACCGTTTGATTGAAAATTGACAATGAAAGTATCCAAGGAACTTACTATGTAATTAACTAGATTCAAAGCATTGATCAACAGCTTTTTATAACTAAAATCTATTTAATTATGTCCTATTGTAAGTAAGTATTGGAATGTCAACTTCCATCGTCTAGTTTCCTTCCAAAGCCCTGGGAGTAGGCCTAGTAATCTGTTTACATGATTATGTGTTTTTATTTTTCATTTCCACACTTTTAATTATTTTTTTCTCCTGCTATACCCAATAGTTTAGTTCATTGGGTTCATCTTTTCCTCACCTGTTTGTCAAACTTGCTGGATTACCCAGAGAGGCTCCATTTAGAAGGCAAACTGAACACAGCCTCGTTACAAGCAAGAACATTCAGAACTGATTGCAGGTAGCTTCTGGACTATGAGACTTCCCCTGGAATGTGTATTTTCAGGGCAACAATGATCACATCTTGAAGAGAACAACCAGGATTTTAAGGAGATTTTGTTTGCTCACAAATATTATTTAAAGTACGGAGGACACTTGACTCAGAGTTAGACCCTTAGGCACATAATGATGCCCTGATAGGAATTTCAACTTGGACTGACAGAAATAAAAACTGTAAATAGTTCCTGTTCCTTGAAGAAATCAATTCAGATCTATGGGCTTCTGTTTGCTCAATTTGTAAAGTATGAAGTCAGAAATTTGAGTTCTAACTAATAATAACACAAGACCTAGAGTTCTTTAAGCTTTACTTTGGGTGAGGCACAGTGATAACAACATGTAATCCTCAGAAACAAGCTAAAATAACTCTAAATGGATCACTGACCTAATTGTAAGAGAAAACCCTACAACTATTAGAGTGAAACAAGGAATAATTATTTGTGACCTTGTTAATGGGTTCTCAAATTTGACAACAAAATCAAAACAACAAAAATAATAGATAAATTAGACTTCATTAAGACTAAAAAATTGTGTGCATCAAGAGACATTGTCAAGAAAGTCAAAAGACAAACTAAAATATGGTAAAAAAAATTAGTAAATCATATACCAGGTAAAAGTGTAATGTTCTGAATAGAGATACATATCATACATACTAGAATGGCTAGCTAAAAATTTAAAACAAAATTGAAAATAACAAGTTTTGGCAAAAATGTAGAGAAACAGGAACCCTCATGCTTGACTTTTGTAGGGGCAGATGCTGTGGAAAACATTTTGCCAGTTTTGCTACAAGTTAAAGATAGAATTGCCATCTGATAACACTGTAATTTCACTATGTGGTATTTATCCAAGAGAAATGAAAACATATTTCAAATTACTATTCCCATATAGAAACTTGTGCAGCAATGTTTACAGCAGCTTTATCCATAATAGCCAAAAAGTGAAATAACTTGTTTGGCAAGGGAGACCGGGTAAACAAACTTTGTTATATATGCACCATGAAATATTATTCAGCCATAAAAAAGAATGAAGCACTGATACATGCTTCGGATTGAATGAACCTTAAAAATAATATGTGAAAGTGAAAGAATTCAGCACAAAAGTTTTCATATATTGTACAGTTTATTTCATATAGAATATCCAGTATAGGTAAATCCATTCAGATAGGAAGCAGATTAGTGATTATCAGGGAATGGATGTGGGAGAGAGGAATGGGGAGTCATTACTTAAAGATTGTAGAATATTTTTCTGGGGGGATGAAAATATTTGAAAGTAAAGATAGGTGGTGGTTTAAACATTGTGAGTGCTGCTGGATTGTGCACTTTGAAATGGCTAATTGTATATAATGCAAATTTCACCTTAATTTTAAAAAGTAAATCATTCTATAATGATTACTTTACCTAATCCTGAATTGTATCCCACATCTTTAAATAAAAATGAAGTAAAGTAATAATTGTAATGTAGCATATCATCACTTAAACACACACACATATTGTTATCTGTAACAAAAGTGGAAAAAACATTGAGCAAAATTCAACATACTGTTTTTTTTTTGAGTTGGAGTCTCACTCCATTGCCCAGATTGAAGTGCAGTGGCACACTCATGGCCACCCCAACATCGACCTGCTGGGCTCAGGTCATGCTCCCACCTGGGCCTTCCAAGTAACCAGAACTACAGGCATGTGCTACCACGTCTGGAAAATTTTTTTATTTGTTGTAGAGATGAGGTCTTGCCAAGTTGTCCAAGCTGTTCTTGAACCCATGCGCCCAGCAATCCCCTCACTTTGGCCTCCCAAAGTGCTGGGATTACAGGCTTGAGCCACCGCACCCGGCCCAACATCCATTTTTTAAAATGTTTGCAAAATAGTAATGGGAGGAAAGCCCTTCAACTGCATAAAGGGCATGTGTGAACGTCCTATAGTTAATGTCATAGTTAATGCTGAAAGACTGAATGTTTACGCCCTAGGATCTGGGAGAAGGGCAAGGTTGTCTACTCTCTCAGCGTAAATAGGCAACAAACTGGAATATGCTTGCCATCACCCCTGGCAAAGGAACACAAGGTAGATGCTTTCAGCACTTGCAAGAAAAAGAGCCTCCTTCAAACTGCTGCCATGTCCACGGAGTCCTGCTGTTAGATTAGCACAACAGTGCCTAGCAAACAGGAAGTTGCACACAGTACCTATCTGGCAGGGTTGCAAAAAGGGTTAACACTTTTGGGGGAAAGGGACTGACATTAGACGAGCAAGAAGAAAGTAACTTTGCCCCTTTAAATGACTGCAGTCTCTCACTTCCATTGGGAGATGGGGACAATTATTTCCTTTAAAGCAAGAAATTAAGTTTTCACTATCACACACACACAAAATTGGACATTCACCTGAAGTGACCAGAGGACTAGTGCATGTGCCCTAAGAGAAAACAAAAATCTATGGGTCCAGAAGGAGGTTTCATCTAAGAATCCCTGCCCACACAGTGGATTGAAAGGGCAGAACAAGATCAAATAAAGCTGCTTTATCGTTTCATCCCACACCTGGGCCCATACAAGATGGGTGTGGCTAATACCAGTATTGTTCAGCCCACCGTAATAAGCATCAGCATTGTGACTTGGGATCAGAATGTGTTGTCACATTGTCTGTCTTTGAATGCCCTTTCCATTAGGTAACTCTCAGAAAGGAAAGTTATTTTGGAGAAGAAATTAAGCATTTCTACATTCCCTGGAAAATAACCCATCAATATATCACCCCATAGTAGCACCCCATTAATAGAAACCATAATTTCCTTTTTTTTTTTTTGAGTCAGTCTCACTCTGTCGCCCAGGCTGGAGTGCAGTGGCATGCTCACAACCACGGCAGACTCGACCTGCTGGGATCAGGTGATCCTTCCACCTCAGCCTCCCAAATAGTTGGAACCACAGGCATGTGCCACCATGCCTGGCTGATTTTTCCATTTATTGTAGAGATGAGGTCTCGCCATGTGGCTCTGATTGGTCTCGAATCCCTGAGCTCAGGTAATCCTCTTGCCTCCACCTCCTAAAGTGCTGGGATTACAAGCATGAGCCACGGCACCTGACTGAAACCGTGATTCTAAAAATCATGCTTTCTTGGATCCTCAGCTACTGAGTTCCAGCTTTGATGTGCCTCTTGGCCTCCTGTAATATGTAATACCATTTTGAAAAACAAAACAAGAGTGCTGACTGTTCTCTGAAGCAAGCCCGCTGCATTACTGCTTCTGTATCTTGGGCTGAAATGTTCCTTCCACTCACTATGGTTGCTGATAACATTTAATTCAAGAATCACCCCCTACCCTGAAGCCTACTCTCATTCTCACAGCCCAAATATAATTTTTCTCTCTTAAATTCGGTATCAGCTTTCCCATCCATTTCTATCTACTTATGTTTCAGAACTCTGTTTAGAGCCATATTTAACACTTTCTACAGCAGACGATGCTCAATAAATATTTGTTCAATGAATGAATGAAAAGAGTAGAAAAAGTAAATTAAAGAAGAGAGTTGTTACAGCATTTCCATTTTACAGGGGTAGAAATAATGATCCCCATTATAACTTTGAAGATACAAGAAGTAAAAGGATTACACTGGAGTAGGAAAAAAATCTCACAACCATAGCCTTTGTTCGAGGTATTTCCCAGGCTTCTCTTCAAAACGAATGATACTCTGATTCATCCTCCTAAGAGAATTACTAAATAAAAGGGAATAATCATCAAACTTAATATTTGATGTAATTTCAGTGATGCATAATTTACTAGTTTCTTAGCCCCAAACTGATTTTTAGTGTTAGTGATTGCAGCTGTTCTGCACTTTTAGAGAATAAAGCACTGCCAATCAATATATGATAATGCTTTTATTAAAGTGTTCAAAGCAGAAGACAGATCTTACTTGCTAAATACTTTATCAGGTCTGAATTCGTTCAGAACTCCCTTTCCTCAAATCAGTAATATCATTTAAACAAGATTGCATTTTTTTTTGCTTTCTCCAATATCTCTTTCATCGCACATGTTTGTTCAAGATCACCAAAGTTTCTTCTTTGTTTCATCTGCCCTGAATTGCTGACCATCAAATGAAGGGACAGATATCTACAAGCTGGCATCTGTCAACTGTTTGTTTGGTATTTATTAGAAAAAAAAAACAGCTAACATATATTGAACATTCATTATGGATCGTGCTTTTAAAATTTATTTTACATTGAATACACATATCCAAGGAGTATATGCCATTATGAACTAAAATATGCTCTCCTCAAATCATATGTTGAGGTCCTAAACCCTTTACTTCAGAATGTGACTGTATTTGGAGTTGGGCCTTTTGATAGGTCATTAAGCTTAAATTAGGTCCTTTGGGTTAAACCTAATCCAAGCTGCCTAGACTTCTTACAGGAAGAGATGATGAGGAAACGCAGAGACACCAGCAGTTGGCCATGTGGAGAAGCGAGAGGGTGGCCATTGAGAAGCTAAGGAAGAGGCTTCAGAGGAAATCTACACTGATCTTGGACCTCCAGGCTCCAAAACCATGAGAAAATAAATTTTTTACAGTTTAAATCTCCAATCTGCAGTATTCTATAATGGCAGCCCTAGAAAACGAACATTGGTACTATTATCATTTTAATTTTACAGAAGGAAAGACAATATATTGAGAATATCACAAACCAATATTTGGTGGAGCTAATACTAAAACTGAAATCTGAGTTCAAAAGCTGTGCTCTTTGGTATTATGCTATTATCACTTCCTTGTCATTAGGATAGGACCAATTCACATTGATTTAACTATCAGATTGTGCCAGCATTATGCTAAGAACTATGTGTGGTTTATCAAAACTGGCTGCTAATATACTTAATTTCTGAAACTCTGCATGTGGGTTTCTTGCTCCTGGACACTTTATCTTTCAGGGCTCTTCCAATTCTGTTAAGCCAACCCTGCTCTTTCATCGTTCTCTCCTCCTCTACCCATATCTATGAAAAAGTCAGTATTATCCTAGTTATTCAATGACACTTGCACATTATTATTATTTTTTATCTTTTCAAGATAAACGCAAGTCTTTTGAAAATTAGGCACCCAGAGTCACTGGCCTCTTCACATTGCTGTGGCCACTCACGGACTCTGACTCAGTTCCCAACAATGAAGACCAGCTTTTCCTTTTAATGCCACCCCAACAATGCTCTATACACGGCATCCACGTTCAGTAGTTATGCCCGCTGACACAAAGTCTGATGACATTCCTCACTTCTGGTCATTGGCAAGACAGTTTCATCCCTACTCTTGGGTGCCTCCTTGTTTCCTTACTGCTTCAAAGACCAAGACATGTACGCCATCCTCTGAACTCTTCCTATGGCTTACTCATGGGTAGGTATGGGATAATCAAGGTGAAATGATCAGAGGTGGGTGAATCAAGGTAGTGTGTGAAAAGAAGCAGGCTGTGACCTAAGAATGGAATGTGGAAATTAGGAGGTGAAAGTTACTATGTTTCAGAATGCCAAGGGACTTAGAAGACTGAAATCTGTTGAAGAGCTCATATGGGCACTGAAGTCAGCCAAGATGATAGAGCCACGTAAAGGTGAGTCCTCAAAGACCCTGATTCTTTCTCCTGAAAAGAAGAAAAATTATTTCTAAAATTTTAAATAGTAAGAACCTATGAAAGCCTCTACAGTCTATTGCCCCCTGGCTAACTTGCCAGGCATTTCCCTTCCGCCTCAGGATCTTTGCACTTGTGTTTCCCTCTGCCTTTAATGCCCTTTGCTCAAGTATCTTCATGACTCATTTCTTTTCCTCCTTCAAAACTTTACTGAAATATATTTCCCTGTAAGGACTTTCCTGATTAACCTCTGCTCGCAGATGTCCTCTTACCTTTTCCAGGTTTTGTATTTCTTCAGAGCATCTATCGCCTTCTATCATGCTATATAATATACTCATTTCTTTATTTTTTATTACTTGCCATTGTCTTCAATTTCCAGAGGGAGCCTATTTATTAATTATTTATCCTATTATTTGATGTAACCTCAAAGCCTAGGAGAGTGTCTGCTATGTACTAAGTACTTGTTATTCATTTAACAGATGAATTAATAAATGACGTTAAGAAGAATCTTTGTATGTACATCTTTTTGGTCTTCTCTAATTTAATAATTTTTAAATTTATTATATAAGGTTCAACTATGAGACTTACCTTCTTGAATACCAGAAAGCTCCTTACCTTTGGTAATCTGTAAATCAACCAGATTCTTCCATAGATGATTAAATCATTCTGGTGATTTTAATGATTTGTCTCTGTTGCCCCGTGATGAGCACATTTGCCATAGTTGACACTGAAGGCTTCTGAAGTGATCCCATGCTGCATAGATAGTTTCCACAATTGTGCAAAAAATCCTAGCACACGTGCATCAGTAGATCATGAAATGTGTGAAAATGAATTCTAAAAACAAGAAAAAGAAAAGAATAGAAAATGTAATCACCCATCAGCTACCTCCCTCTGTAAAAATTGCCATGCGTATACACACACACACACACACACACACGCGCGCGCACGCACGCACACACACAGACACACACCGACATAAATGCAAGTGTTCTCTTTGCTCCCGTCATTCCTCCCACCCCTCCTCTAGAACTCTTCCTGACACCCCAATCTGATCTCAGTGCTGGAGAAGCTGCAGAGGGTTGTGGCTGTGGACCAGGCAGCGAGGCTCCTTTGTTGTCTGCCTTTGCCATTCATATTTTTGGCAGTTTATCCTGTTAAGAAGTCATCGGCATTCATTATGAAGTTTAAAGACCTAAAAGTGTAGATAAGTAAAGAAAGGTTGCGTGTAATTCCAGCGTTCAGAAATGACATCTATCTCTTAAAAAATGTTTGACGTTGACTTCTAGAAGACTACTGATGCATTTTCATTCAAATGTGTATCTTTCCCCAGAATTGGGGTCACATTTGTACATATCACTTAACCCACTTTCTTTCATGCTATAATAACTGTGAAAATTTTCATATCCAGTTAATTTCCTATGTACTGCTGATACACCATTTATCACCTGCACCGATAGAGTTATTAAGAAGATGGGCACGACTAAAGTTACAGAATCATCCATCGGGATGGCAAATTGAATCGCATCAGATTTTCCCTCCTTTGTTTGTGATAAGTGGTATTTTTTCTCTCCTTTGGCCTCTAGCTGTGATTTATGTTCATGAGGAATTTCCATTCAAGAAAGAAAAATGACACTTTACCTTTCACTCTCAATTTTTTATAAAGTATGATGTGCTTGACAGCATCTTCCTGCTTTCTCCAACTGCTGGTGACAAATAGTGCCACTGCATGGCCTGTGACTACTGCCGTTCTGGTGCACTCTCAACTTCCCTTCCTGGTTGTCCTATGCAGAAGACAAATAGCAGGGGAAATTGTTGGTATAGTCAAAGCTGTCACAATAAAATCATATTCAGCAACCTTTTTCTCTCTCAAATTGCAAATTTAGCTTGTATTACCCAATTAAAACCACCAGACATCATTTCACACTCATTTTGTTTTGGGGAATGCAATAATTCCTACATGTTATGCGTTTAAAAGATGTGGAGCAAGATGAGCTCTTTTATAGAGTTCTCATGGGAGAGAAATGTGCTTCAGTTGCTTGAGAATTATTTTTGGCGTTATGTTTTAAATCTTAAAATGTGCACAGCAGCTGGGTATAGTGGCTCATGCCTGTAATCCTAGAACTTTGGAAGGCAGAGGCATAAGGATTGTTAGAGCCAAGGAGTTCAAGACCAGTCTTGGCAATGCAGCAAGACTTTGTTTCTAAACATAAATAAATAAATAAAATATCTGGGTGTGGTGTTGCATACTTGTGGTCTTTACTACTTGGCATGCTGAGGCAGAAGGATCACCTAAATCCAGGAGGTCAAGGATGCAGTGAGCTGTAATCATGCCACTGCACTCCAACCCAGGTGTCAGAGCAAGACCTCAACTAAAAAAAAAAAAAAAAGTAAAGTACACAGCCAAAGATGCAACATTTCTAGGCATAGCATAGTGTTCATTATGAAGTAAAGAAAGGTTGCGTGTAATTCCAGCATTCAGAACATTTGTATATTTGCACCTGGATAAATGTACATAAAGGTTAATAGTAACAGGATTTATCATAGTTCAAAATAAAAAAATAAAATAAAGAGAACCAAAGACACATAGATGCAGTATGAATAAATAAATTATGGAATACTCTTTCAATGGAGTACCAGGAAGCAATGGGAATAAATTCTGCCAAAAACTGAAATAAGGATAAATATCACAAACATTTGTTGAGGAGAAAAAGCCACTGACATATACACTGACTCTGGAAGGTTTAGGTGCTCATGTGAGTGAAACAAGCAGGACCTGAATTCAAGGCCTCCAGTATGAGATTGCAGTTGCTCAAACAGTATGCTAACCAAGCTGATTCAGTAACCTAGGCGCAAAGAAGAAAGAAAATTAAGTTATCAAAGAGTAGGTGGAGGAAAAAAATGAGAGATGAGGAAGCAGAGAACAGTCATGTGCTCCCCTCTTTCCAGAAGCTTAGCTGTGAAGAAAAAGCAGTAACAAGGTCTTGGCCAGATGGAATGTGCAGACAGGAAGAGTTTTGTCCATAGAAGAAGCATGTACTGGTGCACATGTTAAAGCATAAGGGCGGTGGGAAGGAGTACTCTGAGGATGACAAAGGGCGAGAAGGTGATCCACGAAGTGTGATCCTTGAGGAGACAGGTGGAGGGTCAGAAAATAAACCAGCCATTTGTCACTCAGGCAGCAGGCAGGGGTGTGAGCATGGGTCCAGACAGAGAAAAGAGGTCAGGGTGGAGGCAGAGGGATGAAGACACTTTGTTAATTTAATTTCATTTGTATGCAAGTTATACATTCAACTGTTAAAAGTTGTCAGTGTATCATAAGCATTGTGATAAAATATTAACTATAATTAATATCTCACATTATCCCATTCTGGCATCTCCCTTTCCAAACTAACTTTTGTAACTATCTCTTCTGATATTTAGGTGCTTAATTCCTAAGTGTCCTGAGTCAGTATTTCTTGGTATGAAAATTTTAGTTGTTATCAATGTACTTCCAACATGAAATATAAGGATTAGGCACTCATAAACCAACCTCACACTGTTCCCTTTCATCATTTTTCTATCATAGTTTTAAAAATATTGTTTACCATTTAACTTATGGAAATTTAATTATTACCCCTGAAGACCCTTAAAGGGTATACATAATTGAATTTCCTTTTCTGTATTTTCTCATCTGTAAAGTGGGAATGGCAGAATTAAACCTGACTTCAAAGGGTTTTTAAGAGTAAATGTGTGCCTATGTAAAGGGTCTTAAATAGTGTCTGGCACAGGGTTGAATGAATCTTAGCAATTTTTACAATCAGAAAAGGCAGAGGAAGATATAGAAATTGACAGATAGGTTAAATTCCAAATTTCTTGACCTCACATTCAAACACTATGCATAGTATGCCATATTCTTGCTTTTTAAAAATAAATTTAAATTCTAAAAAAAGCAATTGCTTTGAAATGTTAGAAACAATATGGCCTTGCACATAAAGGTCAACAAGACATCCCAAGTGCGACTTGATGAGTACTTCCATATTCTCTCAAATTTATTTTATTGCCTTGACCTTTTCTCCCAGTCTCAGCTGAGTGATTTCCCTGGTTTGTTGAATACATTTTGCAGTGATGTTATGCTTTTGTGAAAAATGAACATTTTTGTGTATCAGTACAAATACTAATTTAACGTTAGAGTGATTCTGGAGGGAGTTGTGATTATGAGTTTATTTATCAAATAATGAATATTACTCATTAGTCTGGCACTGATTTATTTAAGGGGATAGAATGGATTAGAACTTTGGTGATAATAGTGCTATCATATCATATTCTAACCACAGGAGTATTGAGAGAAAAATTGCAGCTACAGAATGGAAACTGCAGCAATCTTTAAAAAAATAAAATGCTCAGTAAAAAATGTGTTATTTAAATCCTATCTTATCAATAGGCTACAAGTATGAACAGAATAGAGAGCCATGGCTACCCATTATGAATGTCTCAGATATGCTAAGAGAAAAGATTCATAATTTCTTGTAACTTTTGTTTCCCAGTCAACAAAGCACATTCTATCATGAAGAACTATTTCTTTCTTCCTTTTTTTCAGTCATGAGCATCTGAGATCTCAAAATAATATAGACATTGTCGCCCTCCGAGAGAGTGCATCTCTGATCTTTCGGACTAAACAGAAACTCTCAGTCACTCTTTAACCCATAGAGAACTGTTGTTTGCTTCAAAGCCCATCTATCTAAAATTATACTGCTTAACTTGTTTGCCCACATGTTACTGTCTTCTCCCACTAGAATTTAACTTCTGTGATGTCAAGAATTTTGTTTGTCTTTTTCATAATTTTATTCCCAGTGACTAAGAAAGTTTTCAGCATAAAGCCGTGCTCAACAAATGCCTGCTGAATTTCAAAGTTGTTAAATGATAAGATAGAGCTTGTCTGGTTTGTAGACTCATGGGAGAGCGACAGGAATTGCATACCTAGCTCAAAAGATTCCATTACTTTGAGGGTTCACACGCCAAAACGTGGAGCAGAGGCATTGTCAGAAAAACTGAAAGTAGTCAGCTTAAAAATAAGTTTTTGACTCTCGATTTTGAAAGTTTGTCTTCAAATATCTGATCTTGGTCATTGTATTCTTTAATGGATGTTTTTGAATTTTACAATCTATATCATTAACAATTAAGTAGCAAAATTTTACAAATATCTGAGTTTTTATGCATTTGAAAACAAAATATATATGTATATATATCTGAAGCAATGTACTTGCTATTGTAAAATTTCCTCTTCAGTCATCCGGAATCTATGTGTAAGAAACTAAGCTACACAAACACTCTATGACTTCAAGGAATATTTTAACATTTTCACCTAAATACAAATCCACAAAAAAAACTCTCCAAGACCTTTTGAGGCCTTTTGGGGGACGGGGTAAGAAAAAAGTATTCAAATATAAGGACAGAAATTCTACAACATAAATATATTCAACCAGGAGAACCATAGGGGAAAGAATATCTTTCTCTGAAGAGACATGCCCCAAATCTGAATGAGGAATAATCTGTCCATTAATGTATATTGTTCAATAAGTAAACAGATTCCTATTCCAAAAAGATGCTCAAGTGTTTGAAAGCACTCAATTGCTACATAGTGACATTACTCATTTGCAGTAAGTTTTAAAATTATAGACTGTTACAGAAATCACACAATTACAAGAGACTGCAGAAGGGTCATTGCTGTTGGGGTATGGGGTGCAATAGAACAAACCAGGGAGTACTTGGGCAACCTCACCACTCTATGGTCATAGCTAAGATACTGAGAGGGAACCACAGTTCTAGGAAATGTAGTGGAAAAAACAGAATTGTGAAAGGATATGTGCTTGGTATCAAGGTGACAGTGATGCTAGTTTTAATTCTATCATATTTACTTGGGAAACCTTGGACAACTGGCACAAATTCTCTGAGCCCTGGGATCTTCATTTCTGAAAAGCAGAAAATATGATGGAAACTTCCTTAGAGGATTACTGAAAGAATCTGACACCTATCAAACTCTCTAAACGATGGTCATTTCAAAACCTGGTGCTAAACAGTTCTATAGTATTTTCTTTACATTGAGGAAGTCTTGGAGATACACGAGAGTGAAGATGTAACATTCATAATGCTACATTGTTTCATGTGATAAATTTCATACAGAATCCCATTTGACGTGATGCAGAATGTTTTATTCTTTTTCCTTCAGATAAGTTACTACCACACTATTCTAAACAAGTATAGAGAAACATATATTATCCTGTTCTCTTGGCTATGAGAGATGTCAGGATGTAAAATATACTCTGGGGAGAAAAATGTAAAATATTTAAAGGCATTCCTTGTGCTTTTTTAAATTTAGTTTTTTCTTGGAGAAGTAGGGTACCAGTGAGGATTAACTACAGTATAAGTAGGCCACATGCAGGTGAAGTTGGGGTTTGCAACTCCCTTGGGTAGTGGACCAGATAACTTTGTGTTGTCGCATGCTCCCCACACTCTTCCCTCCTTCCCCCGCATAGCAGTGCCTAGTGACTACTGATCTCTCCCTTGTGCTAAAGTAACTATTGTTCAGATTCCACTCATGACTGTGAACATGCAATATTCGGTTCTTTGCTTCTGTGATATGTCACTTAGTATGATGGTCTGCAACTTTATCCAATGTTATGCTTTGTGGAAAATGAACCTCTTTGTGTATCAGTACAGATACTGCAAAGTTCATGATTTTATTGTTCTTTATGGCAGTATTTGGCTCCATTGTGTATATGTACCACATTTTCTTTATCCAGTCCACTTTCAGTGCACAGTGGGGTTGGTTCCATGTTTTCGCTATTATGATGTGAACAGAGCAGCAATAAGCATGCATGTCTTATTGTGTCTTTTGTGTAGAACAATGTGTGTTCCTCTGGTTATATTCCCAGGAGAGGGATTGCTGGATCATATGGTAGGTCAATTTTTAGTTCTTTTAAGAATAGCCACACTGCTTTTCGTAGAGGATGAAGTAGCTTGTAGTCCCCCCACCAACAGTGTAGAAGCATTCCCTTTTCTCTGCACTCATGCCAGCACCTGTTATCTTTTGTCTTTTTAATGATAGCCAATCTTGCTGGAGTAAGGTGGTATCTAATCGTAGTTTTTACTTGCATTTCTCTGATGATTAGTGTGACTGTGATCTCATGTGTCTGTAGGTTGCTTGAAAGTCATCTTTTGAGAAGTGTCTGTTCATGTCCTCTGCCCACTTTTCAATGGGGTTGTTAGTCTTTTTCCTTTCACTTCATTTGAGTTCCTTGAGGATCTTAGATGTCAGATGCATAATTTGCAAACATTTGTTCAATTCTGTGGGTTGCCTCTTTAATCTCTTTATGGTTTCTTTTGCTGTGCAAAAGCTTTTGAGTTTGACGAGGTCTCACTTGTCTATCTTAGCTTTCATGGGATTTGTTTTTGGGGACTTGGTCAAGAACGCATTACCTACTTTGATGTGCATAAGAGTGTTTCCTACATTTTCTTCTAGGATTCTTAAAGTTTGACGTTTTTACATTGAGGTCTTTGATCCATTTTGAGCTGACTTTTGTAGATGGAATAGGTTGGGGTCTGATTTTATTCTTCTGCATGTGGTCAGCCAGTTTTCACAGCACCACTTGCTAAATATGTTCTCCTTTCCCCAGTGATTGTTCTTGGTGACTTTGTCAAAGATGAGTGGTTGAGAGACCATGGTTTTGCTTCTGCAATTTCGGTCTTCTTCAATTGGTTTATGTGCCTATTCTTGTACCAATACCAGGTTGTTATGGATATGGTAGCCTTGTAATAAAATTGAAAATCTGGAAGTGGGATACTTTCCATTTTGTTCCTTTTGCTGAGGATTGTTTTGGCGGTTGGTGCTCTTTTTGTTTCCATGTGAATTTTTGTATTGTCACTTACAGTTATCAGAAAAATTATATTGGTTATTTGATGGGTATTGCATTAGATCTGTAGATTGTCTTGGATAGGATGGACATCTTGACAATTTTGATTATTTCAATCCATGAGTATGAGATGTTTTTCCATTTGTTGGTGTCATCCTTGATTTTTTTTGAGCAGTGCTTTGTTGGTCTCATTGTAAAGGTCATTCACTTCTCTGGTTAGGTGGATGCCAAGATGTGTGTGTGTGTGTCTGTGTGTGTGTGTGTGTCTGTGTGTGTATGGCAGGTGGGGTGCTATGGTGAATGAAATTGTGCTTTTAATTTGGTTCTCTGCCTGCTTGTTGCTGGTATATAGAAAAGCAAATCTCTTGTTCACGTTAATTTTGTACTCCAGGACTTTACCAAAGTCATTTATCATGAGAGGAGGTTTTTTACAGACTCCCTAGGGGTTTCAAGGTATAGAATCATATTGCCACCAGGCTCGGTGACTCAGCCTGTAATCTCGCTCTTTGGGAGGCCGAGGTGAATGGATTGCCTGAGCCCATGGGTTCGAGACCCGCCCAGGCAACTTGGTGAGACCTCATCTCTACAATATATAAAAAATTAGCCAGGCATGGTAGCGCACGCCTGTATTTCCGGCTACTTGGAAGGCTGAGTTGGAAGGATCGCTGGAGCCCAGCAGGTTGAGGTTGCAGTGGCCGGGAGCAGCAACTGCACTCCAGTCTGGGTGACATAGTGAGACTCCAACTCAAAAAAAAAAAAAAAAAAAAAGAATCATATTGCCTGTAAAGTGGGCTGGCTTAACTTCCTCTTTTCCTCTTCTGATACCCCTGATTTCCTTTTCTTGCCTAATTGCTCTGGCTTCCAGCACTAAATTGAACAGGAGAGTGTGAGTGGCATCCCTGTCTTGCTCCTGTTCTTAGGGGGAAGGCTTCTAACTTCTGTCCATTAAGCAAAATGTTGACTGTGGATTTATCATAGACGGCTCTTATTGTTTTGAGGAATGTTCCTTCTATGCCTAGGTGCTGAAGGGTTTTTATTAAAAAGGGATGATGGATTTTGTCGAATGCTTTTCTGTACCTAATGATATAATCATGCATAATAGTTCTTGGGTTTATATCTGTTAATGTGCTGAATTACGTTTATAGTCTTGTGAATGTTGAACCAGCCCTGCATTCCAGGAATGAAGCCCACCTGGTTATGGTGGATAATCCTTGAGATGTGTTGTTGGATCTAATTTGCTAGAATCTTGTTGATAATTTTTGCATCTATGTTTATCAAGGAGATTGGCCTGTAATTATCTTCCCTGGTTGTGTCTTTGCCGTGTTTGGGTATCAGTATGGTGTTAGCTTCATAAAATGAGTCGGGGAGCTTTCCATCATTCTCGATTGCCTGGAATAGTTTTAATAAGATTGGTATCAGGCTATTTTTCCTATAGACCAGCCCAGGCTACTCTGCCTGTAAAGTAGCCTGCTCATTGCCTTTCAATAAACTTACATGAAAAGAAAAGATTGGTATTAGCTCCTCCTTGTATGTCTTGTAGAATTCAGGTGGGAAGACATCTGGTCTGGGACTTTTTTTGGTGGGAGATTTCTTATGTCTGAGGCAATTTCCTGGATTGTTATTGGTTTGTTTAGCGTTTCGATTTCTTCTTGTTTCAACCTTAAGAGGTTGTGTGATGTCAGAAAGACCTCCATTACATTTAGGTTTTCTAGCTTATTTGCATACAGATATTCATAGCAATCTCTGATAATCTTTTGAATTTTTTTAAGGCCAGTTGTGACTTCATCTTTTGCATTTCTAATTGTTTTTATTTAGATTTTTCTCTCTCTCCTTTTTTAGCTAATCCATCCAAGAGGTTCATCAAACCTATTTATCCTTTCAAAGAACCAGCTTTTGGTCCTGTTGATTCTTTCTATGATATTTTTGACCTTTATATCCTGCAATTGATTTTATCTTGATGATCTGGATTCTTCTGCTGAAGTTAGGATTGAGATGATCTTGCTATTCCAACTTCTTTAGGTGTGATGGTAGACTGCTTACTTGTGATCCATTTTCTTGATTTATACGTGCAATGCTATGTATTTTTCTCTTAATGCTATTTTCATGGCATCTCGTAGATTCTGAAAAGTTGTGTCTTTGCTTTTATTTGTTTCCAGGAGTATTTTCATTTCTGTCTTGATTTCAGTGTTGACTCAAAAGTTGTTCAGCAGCATGTAGTTTAGTGCCCATGTCTTTGTGTGTTTTGGAGGGATCTTGTTGGTGGAAATATTTATTTTTATTCCACTGTGACCTAGGAAAATGCATGGTACTATTCTTATGAAATTTGTACACACTTGATTAATGTCCAAAAATGTGATCAATCTTGGAGTATGTTACATGTGTTGGTGAGTAGAATGTATACTCAGCAGATGTTGGGTGAAGTGTTTTATAGATACCTATTAAATCCGTTTGATTGAATGATGAGTTGAGGTTCCAGATCTCCTTGTTGTTTTTTGCCTTGAAGATCTATCTGAAGCTGTTAGTGGGGTATTGAGGTCTTCAAGTATAATTGTCTGAGAGTCAATGTCCTCTCTTAGTTTACTTTGTAGTTGTTTAATAAAACCTGGTGCTCCTCTGTTGGGTACATATATACTTAGGAAGACTATTTCCTTCTGGTGGACTGAGCCATTTTTCATACAGTAGTGTCCTTCCATGTCCTTTTTAACTTTTGATGGTTTGAAGCCTGCTTTGTCTGATATTAGAATAGCTATACCTGCCCTTTTCTGTTTTCTGTTCACCTGAAAGATAGTTATGCTGTCTCCACCTTTGAGCCTAGAGTGTCCTTTGTGGTGAGATGAGTTTCCTGGAGGCAGAAGATTGGTGAAACATACTTGTGCCACTCTATGTTTCTTCAGTAGTGCATTTAGCCCATTCATGTTCAAATTGATTATTGCAATATGAAAGTTTTTTTCCTGCCATAGGACTTAGGGGGTTGCTTTGTTTCCTTTTTATTTTTGTATTTATGCATATATGTGTGTGTGTTTTCATATTTGTGAGTGCTCTGCATGCTCTGTTAACTCTGTGCCTGCCTATACTTTTGTGGTGTAACTGTTCCTTTCTTCCCCAGTATGTTCAACAGTTTCTTAAGCATCTCCTGAAGGGCTGGTATGGAGATGGCATGTTCTTCTTAGGGACTGGCTGTCTGGGAGGGATTTTAATTTTTCATCATTTTAGAAGCTTAGCTTGGGGACATAGGAATTTCTTGGCTGGAATTGATTTTCTCAAAGAACATTAAAAATTGGACTCCAGTTCCTTTCTGACTAGTAGTATTTCTGCAGATAAATCTGGAATGATTTTGTTGAGTCTTCTCCAATAGGTTGTCTGACCTGCATCGCTCATAGCCTTTAGAATTTTTTTATTTCATGCTTACTTTGTGGAGGCAGATTACTATGTATCTTAGAGATGGTCTTCTCATGTGATACCTTGTAGGGGTTCTCTGAATCTCTTGTGCTTGAGTGGTCATGTCTCTAGCAAGATGTGGAAAGTTTTCCTGGGTAACCTCATAGAATGCTTGTCCCATGGTGTTTTCTGTTTCCCTCTCTGCCTCAGGGATACTAATCAGGCATAGATTTGGCATTTTGACATAGTCCCACATTTCTCAGAGGCTTTGCTCTACTTTTTGAACTTTTTTTGTTTTTGACAGAGAGATTAATTCCATATTTTTGTCTTCGAGTGCTGAGATTCTTTCCTCTGCCTGGTTTATCCAGCGGCCCGTGCTTGTTATTGTGTTTTTAATTTCCAGGATGAAGTTTTACATTTCCATTATGTCAGAATGAGCATTTTTTTTTTTAATTGACCAACTCTGTTTTTGCTTCCTGTGTGACTTAAGCAAATTTTGATTCTGGTTTCTCTTGGTTCCTGTTCATTTTTGCCATCCAATCTGATTTCTGTGGATTTCATCTGGGCAGGTCATTTTGGGAGGTTCCATTATTTGTGCTCTAATAGCTGCTTTTTAAGACACTGGCTCTGAGGGTTGCCTGTGTTTTTTAACTGATTTTCCCTCTTGTGACAGGCCTTTCATCCCTTTCTTAATTCCACCTTGGTTTTATTGCTCTGAGGCTATTCAATTGCCCTCTGTTCTAGGGTCCTTTTTGTGGTTCCACTTAAGTCATTCAGTGGGAGAGGCAGGGACATTCGCTTCTGCTCCTTCTTCCACCTCATGGCAGGTTTCTGTCATTGTAGATTTTGCCTCTCACTGAAAATAGACCATCTTCCAGCACCTGCTGCTAGCACTTTGTGGAGAGTGAGAGAGGGGATGGGTCTCCTATCTGTGGTCTACAGTTTATGGCTCAGAAGCCTTCCCACTGAGGAAGACTTCAGATGTCCCTCATGTTGCTTCCTTCCTGTTCAGGTCTGCCTGCCACTCCTGAAACAGAGTGAGCTCTCTTCTGTGGAGGAGGAGGTGGGCTGATCCTGCAGGAACACAGGGCTTGGAGTCACCCAGCCTGATCTGGCTGGGACAATGGTCACCAGTTACTGGTCACCAGGTATTCTCAGTGGGTGGGCCTTCCCACCTGTGAGTCAGCACTCATGGAAGCTAACTCAGGGTGGGTCTTTTTTTCCCCATTATGCTTAGGCTGCAGTTGCCCACCACTGTGCCTTGCCCAAGACTCCTCCCACATGGTGCTGACAACCTGTGCATGACTGGGAGGGGATGAACAGACTCAAAGCATCTTAGGTGCACTCACCCACTTTTGATCGCCCAGTAGGGCTTCAGTTTTTGTGTGAGCCTGGTGCACAATGGGGGCTGAGGTGCCCATACTCCCACATCTGCCATTGCTTTCTGGTTTCTATGTGTTCAAAGAGACCTTTGCTGTGTGTGGATGTTTCACCATCCAAAAGTATTAGAGGTGTCTCTGTCTACTGTCAATGGTGTACCTACTCTCTATTCTTGCCTGTTGAGAGAGGTGCTAGTCTGTTGCTCTGGGTGACCATCATGGGAGCTCCTCCACTTGTATTTTTGAGTGACATTTTTTAAACATAGTGTTTTTAGACACAATATTTACATTAATTTTTATTAGAATCATATGCAATTTTAATATTAGGATATTTCTGAAATTACTTTTACCTTTGAACAATGTGAATTTCTACTGCTATTTAATTTGTATTTAATCAACAACAATGATATGCAGCAAAATGAGAAACTCTTTTAGCATAAATTGTAGGTAATTTTGAAGAGCTAACATTTGATCTGATGCCATATATTTGACTCAGAGATTAAAATATAATTTTGAAGAATTATATTACTGTTAACTTGGAATTAGAATATTCAGACAAATACTAACACTGAAAGCAAATATAAAATTTGGTCTAAATAATAATTTAAAATTTAAAGACATTGAAGTTTTTTTTAAGGAATTGAAAATTTGTGAACTGAAATCTGGAAGGAACACCAGGAATTAAGTACTTTCTTTGGGGCCTCTTTTAGATTAGAGATTTTTGCTAATTTCAAAGTTTGACAGAGATGATGAAGAGCCGCAAAGCATTTTCAACAGAGCCGGGGAAACAGATCATCAAAAGCTGGAGTTCACTAATGACAAAGGAGAAGGAGCAAGAATCAACCCCCAACTTTTGTGTTGGGTTCACAAAGCTATAAGCTCAAAGTCAGAGTAAACATTAACTATACAGTGCCTCATGAGAACTGAATCTCAGCTTGGAATAATTTTGATCTCTGATTGGATTTAGGTGATCTGGCATCCTAAGTGCTCCAGAAGAAGACAGCCCACACAACACTCCAAATCACTTATTTAGCACTTCATCTACAATATCTAACACTCAAAAAATAATTGCCAGCCATTTGGTAAAGCAGGACCATGCAGCATAAAAGAAGAGAAGCTACACACAGTAAAATATTTATAGTGAGGGTGAGGTGGGAGCAGATAAAAGATATAGAAATAGATAAAAGTAGTTACCGCCCCCCAAAAAAAATCAGTGAACTAGAAGATGAGTCAGAAGAAAATATCCAGATTTATGCATAAAGAGACAGAATAATAGAACACTGAAAAGTCATAAAATATGTCAGATACAGTGAAAATGACTATATATATTTGGGATCCCAGGAAAGAATGATAATGAGACAGAAGTAGTAATTGAAGGGATAATTGTCGTTACTTTTATAAACCTGTTTAAAATTATCAAACCAGCCAGGCTCGGTGGCTCAGCCTGTAATGCCGCACCTTTGGGAGGCTGAGGTGAGTGGATTGCCTGAGCCCGTGGGTTCGAGACCCGCCTGGGCAGTGAGACCTCATCTCTACAATAAATAAAAAAATCAGCCGGGCATGGTAGCGCATGCCTGTAATTTTGGCTACTTGGAAGGCTGAGGTGGAAGAATTGCCAGAGCCCAGCAAGTCGAGGCTGCGGTGACCGGGAGCGGCTACTGCACTCCAGTCTGGGCGACAGAGTGAGACTCCAACTCAAAAAAATAAGTAATTTAAAATAAAATAAAATAAAATAAAACTATATCAAACCACATATTTAAGAAGCATTAAGAGGTTTAGGAAGAGTAAATTCCTAAAAAAAAAAATACACCTAAAGCACCATTTGAAACAGTTGAAAAGTTAAGACTAAAAGAACATCCTTAAGACAGAGAAAGAAAACAAAGAAACCTTTCAAAGAATAGCAATAAAAACTACAGTAAATTTCTCTGCATGACTAGTGGAGATCGAAGACAATGAATTGGTATCTAAAAATGCTGGGGGCCAGAGGGATATGATAAAACTAATTTCAAAAAAAGGATCTGTCAACAATAATTTACAATGAATACATTTTCAGCCAGACAAAACCTGAAAGTTTATTGCCAATAAGACTTTAGTAGAGAAACTAATGATATCCTTCTTTAGAAGAAAATTATCTCAGATAAAAATAGAATAAATTAAATAGCATATTATTATATATGTGAGTAAATTCATTTAAATTTTATGTACTGCTATGTACTATGTAAGAACATAAATATTTATGAGCAATGTCTACTTATATAGTTCAATGATAATGAAAAGCATAAAGATAATTAATATATAAAATAACAATAGAATAGAATTGAGGGAAGGTACAGTTAATATAGCACAAAACTTTTGCCTTATCTTTCCTCTGTGCGTGTGTTTATGTGTGTGTGTTTTTATAAGGTGTGTTTTATAAGTAACAAGTTAAGGATACATGATGTATCCTTCAGAAAAACCACAAAAATATGTAGAAGAATATATACCTGTTGAACAAATAGAAGATAAAGGAAATAATTTTTAAAATATTTGTCAAATTCACCAAAAAAGTCAGGTAAGAACATGGTATTCAAAAGAATATTAAAAAGGACAAATTGAAACAAATGTTAAAGTAATAAAACCCACATATATCAGAAATTATATTAAATGTGAATGAATTTAATATTCAATGACACATCTTTCTAAATAGAATAAAATTATACCAAAATGCAACATATGTTTCTTATAAGGGCACACATCTAAATATAAGAATATCCGATAAGTGAAAAGAGATAGAATGGAAAAGGCATAGTATGTAAATTCTAACTGAAAGACAGCTATTGTAGTTATTTTACAGTAGCAAACATAAATGATAAAGATAAAAAAGAATATTTTATAGTGTTTTATATTTGCATGATATAGATTTTATAATGTATGTGTTTTTCACTGTTTGGGTTGCTGTAATGCACAACTCTAGACTAGGTGGCTTACAAACAACAACAATATAGTTCTTACAATTCTGGAGCATGGGAAGTCCAAGAGCAAGGTGCCAGCAGATGCAGGGTCTGATGAGGGCCTGCTTCAAGACCGCCCACTTTTCCCTGTATCTTTACATGACAGAAGATTAAGGAATCTCTCTGTAGTTTTTTAGAAATCTCATGACCTAATCACCTCCCAAAAGGTTCCACCTCCTAATACCATTACCTTCGGAAGTAGAATTTTAACCTATGAATTTTGGGAAACACAACATTCAGGCCATAAGAATATTATATAGTTTGTATAGTATATGTTCAGTATGTATTTTATATAATTATATTTTATAAACAAAAAGTTTAAAATTATCAAGATGATATATTTCTAGATTTGTATTTACTTAATAATGTGTCTTTAAAATACATAAAGACAAAATGATTGAAATAAAAAAGTAGAAAAACTTCCAATGATCATGAGAGGTTTTTTGTTTTTTTGAGTTGGAGTCTCGTTCTGTCACCCAGGCTGGAGTGCAGTGGCACAATCACAGCTACCACAGCCTCTACCTGCTGGGCTCCTGTAATTCTTCTGCCTCAACCTTCCATGTAGCTGGGACAACAGGTACATGTCACCACGCCCAGATAATTTTTTGATTTACTATAGAGACAAGGTCTTGCCTTGTTACCCAGGTTGGTTTAACACTCTTAGGCTCAAGTAATCCTTTCGTGGTAGCCTCCCAAAGTGCTTTGATTACAGGCATAAGCGACTGCACCCAGCATGAGATATTTTTAATATATACTTTTCAGTAACTAATAGATCAAGAGCATAGGAGAGTCTTTAAATCTTTTCAACAAATTTAATATCATTTACATGTATAAAATCCTAGACTAAACTATATCAGGATACTTAGTCTTTTCAAAACACAAAATTAGTCTATGGTCACAATGCTGCTAAGTTAGGCCTTCATGATCAAACTAACATGAAAAATTTTTACATTATAGTAAACAACACACGTGTCAAAGAAAACATCAGGAGAATTTAGAAGATATTTGAATAATAGTGAAAAAATACTAAAAATAAAACATTGGGGCATAGCTAAGCAATGATATCAGGGACCATTACAGCCAGAAATATATATATTAGAAAAGACAAAGGCTGAAGATCAATTTTCTCAGCATTCATCTAAAGAAATAAGTAAAAGAACAGTTAATAAACACAAAGGAAGTGGGAGAAAGGAAATAATATAGTAGAAAGGAAATAATAAAACAGAAAAGTAACCTACATAGAGAGGTTGAGGAAGGACAAGAAAGAGAGAAGAGATAACTAACCCCATGAATGATAAAAAAAAAAGGGGGGGCTTCGCTAGAATCTGATAGATATTAAAAATATAAGAGAATATTTTGGACGAATTTATACCAGTAAATTTGAAAGTTTACATGGCATAGACAGATTCCTAGAAAAACACAGCTGAGCAAAAATCAACCCAGAAAAATAGAAATTCGAAGTGTTTAATGTATGTATTAAAGGCCTTGAACTTAAAAGTAACAATCTGTCAAAGATAAACATTTATTTGAAAGGCTAAATTAAATTTTATAAAACTCAGTTATGAGTTCCTCATAATCTTAACCCAAGGTGAGCCTCAACTAGCTCCATTCAGAAAAGATCTCTTGATCATAGCTCACACCCTCATCGACCTTCAGGCAAGGCAACAGACATTTTTACCGCGTGTGTATCAGTCTTTAACTGAGCACACTTTGTCTTCTGTGGGCGGGTGGTGAGGATTAGAGCCTCTTCTGTGAACTAACTCCTGGGCAAATATCCAGAGAAATGCCAGTAGCTAGGGCACCTGTCAGCATCCAGGCGTTCGAACAGTGAAGAATGAGTATGTGGTGAAGCGTGGGGCACCAAGCCATCTACTATGGACATTAACCCTACAGTTAAGGAACTTACATATTCAGATGTTCTTAGTATTGAAGCCACAGGTTGAAACAATGCATCTTATAACAGATACTCTGAGCACTACCCAAAAAGCAGACACTTGTTAATTAGGTTCACTTAGAGATAGTTCTTATCCACAGCTTCTCCTTAATCTCCCAACCCTCCAAGTTCCTGCCTCTCTTTGAGTGCTTGTGTGTGTGTGTGTGTGTGTGTGTGTTTGTCCAATGCTTCTTTCCAAGAACACTCCACTCCATCTTTCTCATGTGAAATCTTCCTCGTGTGTTTTATAAATTTCACAACCTCTGACATCCATTGACTATGAAAGTCTTTCCTTAACCATTTTCTTTTCCTGCGGACTCTGTAGATGGAAGTAGTATACATGAATCTGTTGCTATAGAGAGAAGAAAGGACAGTGGGGACATCTCACTATGGGTATATTCTTTCTGAAATATTTCAAATGCAAAACACTTAATGCCTTGAGGAAAACCTCCCCTGGAGGCTATGTGCACAGTTCAGGAAATTGACAAGTATTCCTCCTTCCCTCGACTTGTTGCATTTTAGAGCTTGTTTAGAGAGATGTCTTTGGCCAAATCATTTCCCCTACACCATAAGTTCCCTCTCTGGCCAGAAATAGAAAACATTTCTTTCAACTTTGAATAGTCCATCTCTGATGAAATGTAATGTGATAAGTTTCATATAGCGTTTCACAAACATTTATAGATGACAGGAAGAAATTAGCTTCCCCTTGAGCATTATACAAGCTGATACTAAAGAGGTTTAGTTGGACTATGTGGTTGTGTTTCATAGTTCCAGAAATATTTATAGAACCCCTAAAAATTACTGAACCCTAGAACTACAGAGAATGCTTTCCTTTGATAAAGATATTTGAATGGTATATCATTTGGCTTTTTATCAGTGACCATATTAAGCAAGGTAGTCTTATTGTTCTATCTGTGATTGAGATATACAACTCCTTAGATAAGGCAAAAGATAGATTCAGTTGTGGGATGGAGAACAAGAAAATAGGGAATCAATTAAAAATTATATTATATAATCTAAGTATTATAGAAAGTGATGTGGATCAGAAATGAGGGAATGGCAACATGGCTGCTGAGAGAGTGACAGGTTACAGACACGCTTAGCCAGGGAAATTCATTGGATTTGTTGAAGAACTCAAGGTAGGAAGCAAGAAAGAATTCAAGAATGACTGGATCACTCTCTTATTTCTCTACAGTGTGACATTTGGTAATACCAAAGTCCAAGACAGTGAAGGTAGGCAGAGAAAAAGACATGGAAAGGAAATGCAGAATTTAATTTTGGGTAACTAGAATTTGAGAGATTTGAAGAGAAGAAGTGACTGGTGTGTCTGATAACTCAAAGACTCAGTTGAGGAAAACGTGTCAATCATTTTGTGTGATATATTTCTGAAATTAACTGTTTTTTTGAAAAGTCAATTTAATAACAAAAGTATTGGCTTATGTGTAATTGTTTATCATTCATACCTATACAGACATCTACATAACTTTATATTTTCTTGTAACTGGATTGTCATTTTGCCTTCTTTTAATTTTGTGAAATGATTGCAATTATTATTATAGAATTAAAAAATTGGCGAGACCTCATCTCTACAATAAATCAAAAAATCAGCCGGGCGTGGTAGCGCATGCCTGTAGTTCCGGGCTACTCGGAAGGCTGGAAGGATCGCCGGAGCCCAGCAGGTCGAGGCTGTGGTGGCCGGGAGCGGCCACTGCACTCCAGTCTGGGTGTCAGAGTGAGACTCAAAAAAAAAAAAAAATTATGCCCAATGAGCATATGAGACTGTCAGGTTCACACTGTGATTTTAGCAAAAGATCTGGTATTACAAAATTTCACCTAGTACTTGGTTGATAGTTCTTTTTTCCAGATCACTATTTCCCTTGTTAAATTTCATTCTATTGTTGTGAGACCTTTTTTCTAATTAGAAAATTTATTTTAATGTCAGTCTTATCACTTCAAATGTTAATTACCCATCTACTTCAGCATCATCTTTAGACCTGCTAAATTTATTAATCATCTTTAATAAAGACTATAAAAACTAAAAGACTATTAAAAACTCAGTTGTAAAATCTTTGAATGTCTGAGCTCAAAATAATCATAAATATCATCTCATATTACAGATGAAGAAATAGAGTCACAAAGAGGAGTTCATATCTGAAATTCATATTGTCACCACACGATGGAGGCCATTAAATTATTCTCTCATGTAAGAGAGAATGTCTCTCATGTCAAGGCCAAGAATGCTATTATTCATCTCTTAACTATAGTTGACAAATATAAACCAGCTAACACATGTCACTGTAGTGTCATCCAAACACTCTTTTATAATTTATCCTTAATATAATGACATTAAACTATAATCACAAAAGTCAATCAGTTTTACGTTTATCACAAGCCAACATAATTTCTTCAACATAACATTCAGTAAATCTTTTTTGAAACACACAAGCACACACATACAGACACTAAATCAAAATACAATCCTAATTCTCTCTTCCAAGTAAACTCAATTATGCACATACACATTTATAGTAAAATAAATAAATAAAGTTTCTAAATGCAAACAATACAGAAAGAGAAAAAATTGCAAGGCGAGTTATTTTCTCCATGTCATATCCAAGACCTCAGTCCAAAAATAAACACTGACAATATTTTTTTGTTATTCTTTTCTGAAGTCCATAATCCATATTTATATAAATAGGCATTTGTTTACATACGTACATGAACACACACACACATAAACACACACAAATAAGCACAATTGTCTGTTTAACAAATGATATGCTATGCATACTCATTTTCCTCACTTATTGTCAGATTCTGGAAGATACACTCCTAACTTATAGCGTTTTTGCCTCAGAACAAGGCTATAGGTTTGAGCATCTGGTACTGCTGATGCCTTGGTCCAGTATAATTGCACACATAGATTTGGAGCTCATTCCAATTATCTCCAGGGTTACATCTGTTTTAAAAAGAATCAAGTTTTCAAATAACTGATTTCTAACATTCACAAATTTTCAGGGAACGTGACTAGTTGAGTCTTAGTACATCTTGTTTCTTCCTAAGATTTAAATCTGCTGACTCAAGTGAGTTGAACACATCACCAAGAAATAATTCATTAATATAATTTGTTTCCAAAAATAAAATGTATAATCACCAAAGATATACCCTAAAATCTGTCACTGGCATTCTTACTCTTTAACCATTTATTATTTTACATTCTGCATTTGTTCTCATCTATTCCAAGGAATTTTGCTATTGTCTCAGACTTCACTTTGCAAGGACTGCATTAAGGTGAAAAGCTTCTAAGCCTTACCTTTGAACATAATAATTTTGCAAAATTTTCACCGGTTTAAATAATCTATGTTGAGTAGCTGTGTACATCTTTGATTGCATCACTGATTATTTAAGACAAATTCTTTGAAGTGGGATTACTGAGTCAGGAATATGAGTCCCAAAGTTAAGACACATCAGAACCTTTGATGTAGGGGTATAGACATTACTGATGTTTTTCTTGTTGAACAAGTTTCTATCTATGAATTATGCACAAACCACTGCTTGCCAAGTAGAAAAAGAGCAATGCCACTGGGAAATGAAATACATGGGTAGACTGAAGAGAAGAGGCTTTGGAAATGAATTAGTGGGGGGAAATAACTTAAAGATAAAAATTGATTTCCAAAACCTTGGCTGGGCATGGTGGCTTGCACCTGTAATCCCAGTACTTTGGAAGGTTGAGGAAGAAAGATTGCTTTAGGTTGGGAGTTTGAGACCAGCCAGAACAACATAGTGAGACTCTCAAAAAAACAAACAACAACAACAACAAAAAAAACCCAGAAAATAAAGAAAAGAAAATATTCTGCTGATATCAAATGGAATTCTATTCAAGAGGAAAAGAAACTAATGGAGAATCTGGACATTCACAATACTGCTATGAGTAAAACCCTAAAAATGGTTTGGGGCATAAGACAGAATGGAACCATGGAGATGACTTAACAATCTCAGTACATGCTATGGCCTGAATGTCTGTATCTCCCTCAAAATTCTTTTTTTTTTTTGAGTTGGAGTCTCACTCAGTAGCCCAGACTGGAGTGCAGTGGCCACTCCCGGCCACCGCAGCCCCGCC
>NW_006993613.1:173639-217755 GCF_000164805.1 Carlito syrichta
CCCGCGGGCTCAGGCAATCTACTCACCTCAGCCTCCCAAAGGATTACAGGCTGAGCCACCAAGCCCGGCGGTCCCTCAAAATTCTTATGTTGAGTCCCTAATCCCCAGTGTGGTAGTATTTGAAAGTATGGACTTTGGGGGATGACTGGGTTTTCCTGATGTCATGGGGTATAGCTTCTGTGACAGGATTGTTGTCCTTTCAGGAGATTTCTCCCTCTCTCCCCATCCAGTCCCCAGCCCTTGCCATGTGAAGACACAGCAGGACAGAGGCCATGTGCAAGGCAGCAGGAGAGCCTTTGCCAGAAAGGGACCAGGCTGGCATCCTAATTTTGGACTTTCAGTCTCCGGAATGATGAAAAACAAATATTTGTTGTTTTAGCCACCCAGTGGTTTTCTGTTATGGCAGCCTGAATTGACGAAGGCAATATGGAAGCTGACTGGGTATACTTAGGCTGGAGAAGACTTGGGGCAGAGGGAGATCCTTCTCTCAGTCTCTCTTGGGTTGCCTGATATATCTGAGATAAAAACAGAGAGAGGCTACAGGAGACATACCACAGTGAAAAGATAGAAGGAGCCTACATGACTCTATCAGCAAAGTTTCAGAACTTGCTCAAAGTCCTCTTAGAAAACGCTGTCTAGAGAATTCAAGTTGAGGTTGCAGGATTTGGCCGTCAGATCCTGAGAGCCTAAGACATGTACTATGACTATGTATGATGTAGAGCTGTCTAGGAGTAAATATTTGCAATAAATGTGAGCAGTCTGTTGAACAGAACATAAATAAAAAATATCTGGCCCCAAAGGCTGGCGCCTTGGAAGAAAAAAAAAGGGAAAAGAGAGAGCAACAGTGTCAACTGAGATCAGAGCCAAATTCCTGTCCTCTCCTCCTCTTATATTCCACAAAGTGCATAAACTCTGTCAGCCCAGTGACATAAAAGAGTTGCTTCTAGAAGGTTTTGCTCATTCTAGTCTTATTCGAATTATGCAGTGCATAACATTACTCAGATCACTACCTTCTAATTCTTTCCAGAATGTTTCCCCAACCAGTGTCCTCAAATAGACATAGCTTGTCTTTATCAGTCTGGGAGCTTGTATAATAGCCATTTATTTCTCACAGTTCTGGAGACTGGAAGTTAAAGGTCAAGGCACTGGCAGATCTGGTGTCAGGTGAGGGCCCACTTACTGGTTTCAGATGATGCCTTCTTGCTGTGTCAGAAATAGAGAAAGAAGGAAAGCTTTTGAGTATAAGGGCACCATTCCCAGTCGTGAGGGTTCCACCCTCCTTATTCTAATCACCTCTCAAAGGATCCACCTCCCACCCCACTGGGAGTTAGGATTTCAGCATAAGAGACAAACACTCAGTTCATAACCTATTCACTGCATAACAGTGCTAGTATTTCTTTATTGTTCTATTCACACATGAAAGGGTTGCATTTCTTTATGAAGATTTATCATAAAGACACATGCACAATAGAATCAATCATTTGGAGAGGATCTTGTACCGTTGTCACACGAATAAGTGAGGGTTGAAAGATACTCTCCTCGGACTCCTCATTTGTGTTGACAAGATCCTGGCAGACTGTCTTTCTAGGCTCCAAAGCAAAAGGACGTAGGACTCTGGATATGCTCAGCTCCCTTCCTGCCCCCTTGGCCTCAATCTCTCCGCCTAAAAAAAATTGAAAGGGCAATGTATCAACAATTCTAAAATTTCTTGACTCCAGGAAGGTGTACGAAGACAAGTAAGAAAAATGAAACACTCTACTGTTTTCAAACTATTTCATGATTTTGAAAAAATAATACAGCTAGAAATTAAGGTGTGAAGACAATAGCTGTGAAAACTTTTTAGCAAAATAAGTAGAAATGCCACAAAAATCCTTTCAGAACACTGCTTTTTCCATTAAAACAAAATTTTCCATTGTATGATATTTTAATCAAAATTAAACCGGGGAACTGAAATGAAACCATCAGACTGTACTCTATTTATTTATCTAACCAAGGGACCATGCCAGTTTCCAAGCAATTTTGTTTCATTTTGTATCTTGCTGTGTCATGTTGCATATCAGAGATGTAATTGAAAATGAAATTATCTGTAACCACGTCACCTTAATAGTATTTACTTAAAATGCAGGTGTTCGTCTCTGACACCTTATTAATTCTAAGAATATAATGTGATAATTTTAACTAAAGGCTATGCATAAAATTAAATTTTAAGACACACTGAAGATCCAGTCAGCAAGTAATGGGATTTATGGGTACGCACGTATAGCGTGTAGCACACATAGACACACTGCACCCGGGAGAGAAATTCTTCTGAAAAAGACTGCTTAGATCATTTCTCCCTCTCAAAACAGAAAACTCTGTCCAAAGGAGTCCGAGTGGTAGCTTACCTCATTTATCTCTATGGAACAAAATCTGAAGGGTCCCTTCAATGTGTAAGCAACTAACAGCTGGGGTCCTGGAGAGTGAATGACTTCACACTGGGATGGTAACAACATTTATTTTATTAAAGCATTACCTTGAGCATAATATTTACATCAAACTAAAGTCACTTTATAAACAATCAGGTTCAATTCTTCTTCATCACTGCTTCTCAGCTGGTGAGACTGTCTTTTTAGGATGGCTACAGGAAGAGGCCCATCTGCAGCAAGGAGTCTTTTTACTTGAAGATGTTTTACTCTGTAATTTCTCGTCTCAGTGGCCCACATGTGCACAAATCTGCTCAAGGGGTGTGTGTGTGTGTGTGTGTGTGTGTGCCTCTGTGTTTGTGTGGACATGCCTGCATCTCCCTGTCTCTGTGTGTGTATGTCTGTCTTGGTGTGTCTAAGCGTGTGCCTGTGTGTGGTTGCATGTATATGTGTGTGTCTGGGTATGTGTATCTTCATGCATTTTTTTGTGTGTGCATGTCTGTGTGAGGGGGGTATGTGTAAGTATGCGTAGGTGTGTCTGACTAAGTGAGGAGGTGGATGGATGTGGATACGTTTGTCTTTTTAGAAATTTTCATCCGATTGCTACATAGGAACTGGTCCAATGCTCATTTTAGCTATTTTTCTTTATCTGTTCATATCTAGAGATTTTTGTTGACATCAAGCGTCCCAGGCAAAATGTTTTCTATTTATATTAATTCTGTCTTTCTGCTTAATTGTACCAGTATGCTTTCTAACATGAGAATTCTGAGTTCTAGTTTTACATGCATCTTTCTGTGCCTGTGTGCTGATGGGAAAGATGTTTCATTTTCAATTAGAATATAAACAGATAAGGGATTTTCAGAGGCTTGGAACCCTCTCATTACGCAGCTACCTGGTCTTAGGTAGGCTGGAACCAATCCAACCTAATTGTCTCACTCCCAGTCTTATTTTGACTACAACATTCTCTGCCTTCTTCTTTGTCATTCAAAAAATGCAGGGTTGCCTTTGGATCTAAGTGACTCTGCCAGACACGCAGGTAATGGCATTAAATGCACTTTGGACTGTGTTGTACAGAAAGCCCAAATCTACCACATCTAAAAACTTTTGCAGTCTAGAAAAGCCTCATTTAATTGATAAGGTGGCCAATTATTCCATATGATAATAACAACATGGAAGCTAAAAGAGAGAGAGAGAGAGAGAGAGAGAAAGAAAGAAAAAATGGGGAAATGGGGAGAAAAAATAAAGAGACCTTGATTTTGTAGTGACAGCATAAAACCTTGATGACGAAAACTGAAAAAGATAGTACAAAAATAAAAAATTATTCCTACCTAAAATTTACATGTGAAAATGCTGTATAAAACAAAGGAAAACAGAACACAAGGGGACACGTGGTAAGGACCTTGAAGAAGGCCTTCTGTTTACCCCAACTTCTGGTGACGTGTCTTCCCCTGGTGTGGGTTAAATTCAGTGACTCACTTATGAAAAGAACACAACAGAAGTGATGAGATGTCACTTTCATGACTGGATCACAAAACATTGAGACTTCTGTCTCTTGCATGCTTTCAATTGGATGGAAGCCAGCTGCCATGCCATGAGCTGCCTTGGGGGAGCGTCCATAAGTCAAGGATGTGGGGTGGCCTCTGGCCAAAACCATCTAGAGACTGAATCCTGCCAAAGAGCACTTGAAATGAGCTCAGAAGATGTTCTCCATCTCAGTTTTCAGGTGATATTGCAGCCCCAGTTGACACCTTGACTGAAGCTATGTGCAAGACCTTGAACAGAGGCACCCAGTTAATAACACCCCTGGATACCTGACCCACAGATACTGTGAGATAATCAATGCTTGTTGTTATAAGGAACAAGGTGTTGGGGTAATTTGTGGTGCAGCAAAAGATAATTAACACAGTAAATTAACCTTCATTCTCCATGACTGTTACATTTATCTAATAAAACTAAGTATTTAGAAAATGCATCCATTTATTCATTTGATTAAAAAGTTGTTGTGAGCCAGGCTCGGTGGCTCAGCCTGTAATCCCACGCTTTGGGAGGCTGAGGTGAGTGGATTGCCTGAGCCCGCAGGTTCGAGACCCGTGTGGGCAACTTGGCAAGACCTCATATCTACAGTAAATAAAAAAAAAAAATTAGCCAGGCGTGGTAGCACGTGCCTGTAGTTCCAGCTACTTGGAAGGCTGAGGCAAAAGGATCACCTGGGCCCAGCAGGTCGAGGCTGCGGTGGCCATGAGCGTGCCACTGCACTCCAGTCTGGGCAGCAGAGTGAGACTCCAACTCAAAAAAAAAAAAGTTGTTGTGAATGTACATACACTTAGTGAAAGTGAGAGAAGTAACTTCGGTCCTCAGAGATCTTACATTGTAACAGGAAATACAACCTGCAAAAACTTTCTGGGAAGATTCTTCCCGACTTGGCAAAATTCTTCCCAACTTGTCCTAGTCCCTCCTGGCTTGGTTCCACTTCTCAAAACACAAAATGGGTCTCTTCCCACTTCCCCATCTTTTGAGCAAGGGTGATCTCTGTCTAATGCATCTAACTTCCTCATTTTGGGTTGGGTTTAGGTTTTGAAATTCAGGGTCAAGACTTTAGAGACGAAAGGTCTATTCCTGGTCCTGAGATGCTGTGAAGCCACATAGTCAAGCAGGATTTTCAGCTACAAAGTGTCAGATTTGCCTGGTATCCATTGAGAACTTTGAAAGGATTAATGAGAATAATGTGAAGACTCACTACATGATTCAGAAGAAAAATGCAGCATGACAAGTATTCTTATGTTCAAAGGTAACCTATTTTTCCTCAAAATATTTTTGGGTTATCACAGGGACAGAAACCTTTGAGAAAAGTATATTTTTGATCTATTTTTTAACTGTAATGAGACTGACAACTGGCTAGCAAAAATTCAGGATACATAACTCTGTCATCATGATACACTGGTGTCTCCAGCCCTATTCAAATCTCAGCTCTACCACACATTAACCTAATGATTTTGGGTCAGTCTCCTATCGGGTTAGATAAAAAAATTAAGTTCATGTTATACTTGTTAGTCAGACAAGGTCGTTCTCTCTGTGAAGCAAAGCACCGTGATTGTTGCTGTTAAGAGAGTGAGCTTGGCACTGTCCTGTACCCTCTGACCCTTGATCGGAGCTCTCCCATTTCATCTTAAGCCTTCTGTTACATTCCACGTGTGGATGCCCTCCTGAAACTTCTCTATGCTCTGGACCTTGTATTGGTTAGTCATTAAGGTTTTATTAGTCTCATGAAGGTTTAACCCACACAGAATTATTTTGGTAATGGGTACATATAGAGAAGGGAAGAATAGCTCTCAGCAGTCATTCTCCAAACGTTCAGGTCTTGCATAAAACAAGTCAGTAGCTCTGAATCCTCTGTACATAGACTGACTACCCGACCCCAGCCTTCTTTAGTTCCTCAATGTTTAAACTTCCCCAGATGTAAGATTAATAAAGAGACCAAAATCGATATGTCAAAAGAAAATATATAGAATAAGAAAGAAAAGTGATTAATAAATATATTAAAAACTTACTCATATTCAAAGGATTAAAATGATAACCACGGCATGCTTTTTTACCTAAGTGGCAAATTTTTTTAAATGATAAAATGATTTTTGACAAATATGTGGTTAGATAGATAAATGTGCTGTACCACACCAATAACTATCAAGCATAATAAACAAATTCATAATTTTTGATCATTCGTTTCACTGTTAAGAATTATTTTGGGAAAATAAATTGTATTTTTTAAAGGCATTATAAAGATTCAAAATGTTCAGAAGTTCTGTAATAATTAACTAATATATGATACATCCATAAAAATAAAAATTTGAAGCTATTAAAAATACCATGACAAAAAAAAAGATTATGACAGGAAATATTTATGCCTTACAGGCAAAGTAAAAAGTAAGGATCTACAATGACAGCTTTGGGTGTTGAGTTGTTATATTACTCTATAGATATTACTTTCTTTTTCTTAAACATTCTATAAAAGATCTTTTTAAAATCACAAAAATGTCAGCAAAGCATTTTGGTATGTCTTTGATATTGCAGGAAGTGATCAATTATTTTGCACAGGGCTGTATTGTGCCCAGCCGCACTTAGGTATGTTTCTCAGCTGAAAGTTATATTCAAGATTTCCTTTGTTGGCAAATTCTTCTCCATCCTTTTGAGAACAGCAGAAATGTGAGAAAGGCACATTAGTCAAACTTACTCTTACCATAAATTCATCAGAGTAGAGTAGAAATGAAATCAATAATATATAACTATCCTGAGTCACTAAATACAGCAGACAGGGTAGCGGAAGCATTGTTATCTCTGTGAATGTCCTTGCCTTCTCTCAGGATAGTTGAACGGACAGGGAGACTTTTGTGGTCAGCTTCTCTGCTGGCATTATTTGCTTTCTCACTAATTGAGTGCACCTGCATGTTTACCTCCAGTTTATTTATATATGAAGGAATTTATTATAGGAATTGCTCATGCCAGGTGATCTCCACTCCTGGGTCAATATCCAGTACTGTGTCCTGTTAGGAACTGGGTAGCCCAGCAAGAGGTGAGCAGCAGGCAAACAGAACTTTGCCTCCTTGTCAGATCAGCTGCTGTATTTGATTCTCATAAAAGCCCAAACCCTGTTGTGAATTGCACATGCAAGGGATCTAGGTTGTACAATCCTATGAGAATTGAATGCCTGATGATCTGAGGTAGAGCTGAGGCAGTAGTGCTAGCATTGGAAAGTGACCTCAAATATAGATAAACTTTAGCAATGAGGTTTGACTGCACATTCCCTCTCCCCAGATCCGTGGAAAAATTGTCTTTTACGAAACCAGTGCCTGATGCCAAAAAGGTTGGGGACCGCTGACTCATACTATTATGGAGGCCAAGAAGGCCCTCCAATATGCTTTTAGCAAGCTTGAGACCCAGGAGCGCCAGGGGTGCCACTAATTTGAGACAAAAGTCCTGAGAACCCGGGTCTCCCTGAGTCTGACATCTTGAAGACCAAAGCTCTGATGTTCAATGGCAGGAGAAAGTGGATGTTCTAGCTCCAGAAGAGAGAATGAACTTGTTCTTCCTCCGCATTTTCTATATTGGCCCTCAATATATTGGATTATGCCCAACCACATTTGTGAGGGTGGATCTTCTTTATTCAGTCTCTTGGCTTTAATGCTAATCTCCTCTGGAAACACTCTCACAGACAACCTAGGTATACCATTTTACCAGCTACATTTGCATTCCTTAGACCAGGCAGGTTGACAGATAAAATTAACCATCACACTTGCTCTATTCTTCCTACAATTCTTGTGCTTGAATTGTCCTTGATTACGTGCTTGTCTCTGATGTTGACATCTTCTCAGTGCAAATTATTGGGATAAAAGAGCATATTTTCATAAAATAATTTTTTTGTCGATGGTAGGCCACTACATTCCTCTTATTTTTCTCACTATTTAGATTTTTTAAATTATTTACTCAATTCAGAAATGTTTATTGAATGTGATATTTTTCCCCTTTCAATCTCTTCTTCCAACAATTAAAATCTCTTTCTGTCCTTCTTCACCCTCCATGCACCAGATCCTCATCACAACCAAACTTACGCAATGATTTTCTTTCTTTCTCTCCTTCTTTCTTTCTTTCTTTGAGAAAGCAGGATTTATTGCGAGGACAGCAAAAGCTCCCACAGTGGGGAGGAACCCGAGGGAACCGAGGGGTTGCCCACAACGGCTTTCGTAAGTCTTACACCCAAGCAACTGCCAAGTCAGGGCTGAACAATTAGTTAATATGCATTAGTTGGTTGTAGCCAACATCTCTGCACCTTGGAAATGCCATTTCAACCCAAGCATGGAGGGGAGATTGGGAGTTGAATCGTGACAGACAGACAGAAAGACATTCCGCTGCCATTAGTAGCACAGGTGGGAGTAGGCAAGATATTAAATTAGGACAGTGACTTGTGCAAGAAGGGAAGAAGCCTAAAGCTACTTTTGTGAATAAGGCTTGTGAATGAAATTTTTCAAAGGCTGTCCTTCATGGAACTCCTTGGTAGGGTGGAGGGAGGGGATGCCATGATGTGTTTCCTCTTGGTAAACTCCTACAGCCGTTGGTCTGCTAGAGTATTCCACTAGTCTGTAAACTCCACTCCAGAATATATACTGATCTTTTAACATTTGTCTTCTCAGTGCATAATTCAGTCTGCCCATAGTTGGCAACTTCTGTGAATACCAACAATGGAAAAGTTTGTAATCTTCACAAGCAGCGTGGTTCTTCATGAGTACTAGAAACTGCCTATGTTGAGTTGAAAGGTAAGTCTCTGCAGTTTTTATTAACCAGTCTGGGGCAAATTTTGTTGTCACAATATCTACCACCAGCCTCACTCACCCCTTTCTCCCTCGGCTGTATTCGTCCACGAAGGTGAACAAAGCCAGATACAAATCTCTGCAGAAATGAAGAGAGATGGGTTAGTGGTTGACAGGGAAGTTGCCTGGTGTGAAATGGAGTATCGCTATAATGTGTTTATCTCAAAGAAAACAGAAGCCCAAGAATGAATTTTCTGCCCTGCACTCTTTCTGTTCCTCTGTCTTTAAATGTTATTGTGAACATCAAGCCTGGAGTTGCAGAAAGACTTGATAATCATAGATCCCCAAACCACTCCAATGCCAACCCAAAACGTAGTCAGCTGGACAATGCCAACTCCTCATGGGATTCTTGCTATAGTATAACAATATTGCCACTTTTGGTCAGATTTTCTGTTGTGACATCCCACCTATCTATACAATTTCTTCCTCTGCTTGGCGTGGAAAAGGGAACTCGTGTCATTTATTTCTTCCATCACTTTACTTAAATGCTGTGAATTCTCAGTTCAAAAACCTTTAGTAGGACCAGGACAGGGCATATTAGTTCAGGTTTTTTTCTACTCACCTAACATATGTTTATTGAGCATATGCTGTTTACCAAGCTATCTCCTAAGAGTTACTTAGCCTTTTCAACCTGTCTGTTCTTCTAATACATGTACTTCCTTTGTCACATCTGTGGATCTGAATACACACAGTACATCTCATGAGAGACATCATTTGTCATAGAGAAGCTGGCAGTTGAGGCAGGTGCCCCCTGTGAGGATTTCAAAAGTACTAAATATGATGGATAGATTCTCCAACCTTATTGTGATTTTATTAACAAGTGTACTTTCAAAAGTTTGTCTGGTATCTGCTTTGCGGCTGTTCCTTTGCTTTTCAAACCATCTGCCAAAGGGCTATATCATACCGACAGTAACAAAGAGTGAGATGAATAAGTCATGATGCTCTTGTCATAGCAGCCACCTGGATCTTAACCTTCTCTCCGGTCTCTGGAAATTCAGTCAAACAAGTGTTACTTTGAGTGTGACTTTATTACCCGATGACAGGCTTTAAAAAAAAAATACTCATTTAGTATGCATTTAAAAGTTGGAGGGTGTTACCATTTGGCATTGAAAATCATTCCTGCGTGGGCACAAGTCAGTGTTGACATATTGCCCTCTGACCAAGTCTCCCAATATTTCAAACTTGGAAACTTTGTAAAATAGAAGCACATGATAGCTCAATAAATGGTCTTTATTTTTCTTGTTCTATGGGGGATGTCCAAAGCAAAGGCTTGGGAAAACTAAACAACATGTGTAGAAAACCACACATGGGTCAGTGGCAAATGAGAAACTTTATACCCCGTCAGTAGTGCTTAAAGGCCAATGCTCTCTTCCAGAATGGAACAGCCTCCCTCCTTCACCCAAGGAAGCAGCGTGAAGCCTTATCCTTAAGTGCTGGCATATAGAATAGGACTGATGGATTGTTTGTTATTTCTGATGTCACTAGTCATTAATATATCTTCTTCTTGCCCTGTCTTATTGCCCCTAGTCATTTATATCTTGCTAGCATCCACCAGGAGTGAGGTTTAAATTCTAAGATTAGATACACCTCTTTAAATTTTAAAAATAAATCCATATATGAGAATTATATAAGGAGAAGGGAAAGAAGAGGAAACGGAGATAGGTGAAGACTCATGATGGGCCTTAAAGATTTGAGTTTCTTCTTTTTTTTTTTTTGAGTTGGAGTCTCACTCTGTTGGTCAGACTGGAGCGCAGTGGACACTCCCGACCACTGCAGCCTCGACCCGCTGGGCTCTGGCGATCCTTACTCCTCAGCCTTCTAAGTAGCTAGAACTACAGGCGCACGCTACCACGCCCGGCTAAATTTTGATTTATTGTAGAGATGAGGTCTCGCCAAGTTGCACAGGCAGGTCTCTAACCCGCGGGCTCAGGCAATCCACTCACTTCAGCCTCCCAAAGTGCAGGATTACAGGCTGAGCCACCGAGCCCGGCTAAGATTTGAGTTTCTGACATATCATAAATATTTTGACTGATGGGCACCTTAAAATTCGTCTGGCTCACCACTGTCTCACCACTGTCTCAGTCCTTGCCACCCTTCCACTATATCTCTGGCCAGTGCATGTGCCATATTTTATTTTTCTGGTTTCTGTTGGAATGCTCATCTCTGATAGGAAACACTATTTTGAGCTGGGTGCAGTGGCTCATTCCTGTAGTCCCAGCACTTTGGGAGGCAGAGGTGAGAGGATTCCCTGAGCTCACGGGTTTGAGACCAGCCTGGGCAACATGGCTAGACCTCATCTCAACAGTAAATTTAAAAAATTAGCCTGGCATGGCAGTGCATGCCTGTAGTTTCAACTTTTTGAAAGACTGAGGCACAAGGATCACCTAAACCCAGCAGGTCAAGGCTGCAGTGGCTGTGAGTGTGCCACTGTGTCACTCCAGCCCAGGTGACAGAGTGAGACTCTGACTCAAAAAAAAGAAGAAGAAGAAAAAAAAGAAAAAGAAAACACTACTTCTGAAAGTACGCAGTGGGAAGGTTGACTTTCTTTACCTTATCTTATCATTTATAATTTGATCCAGAAACATTTTACTATTTTCTCTTTACTCCAGAACCACTTCCTTGTTAAGGAATGCAAAGGTCAATAAAACAGAAAGGCCTGTACAGTCACCACGCTATCCAGGAACACTTAAAGCCCTGTTTATTAAAACAAAAAAGCCTTCCTAAACACAGCATCTTGGAAAAGATTTGTGCATTTCACTCAGATCCCTTCTATTATGAAGTGGACAAGAGACCCAGCGCCCCCTCTATTCTCTTCAAAATTCCTGGGTGGAATGACTGTGTGAAATTTGATCAGGGTTGTTATATCTAAGACAAGTGAAAAATGAACAGAGAGAGTCAGTTTTCTAAGAAGAGGAACTAAAAAGCAGACACCTAGAGAGCAATGAATGACTGTGCAGCCAGAGAGAGACCTTAGCACAAGTATCTCTCCTTTCATCCCAAGATGGTTCCCTCCCAGTTACTGGCAGTTGACTCTCAAGAGATCTTACTCTCCTAAAGTTCTAGAGATACTCTTGTATTCTTTTCTTCAAATTCCCTTTTAATTACTTGATTAGTTTGAGAGTATTTTCGGTCTGTAACTCAGTGACTCCCACCTGGGTCTGTATTCAGGTAATTCTTGGAAAAGACTCTTTTGGTTCTTAAGAGGTGTCTCTACAGCTATCTCTCTGTGAGGGGATAGTAAAGAGCTTTATTTTCCCTAGGTTCTTTCTTTTTTATTGTCGAATCCCTTTTGTACCTGCTACTTTTACTGTTGAACTCTAATCTGTATGGAGGGTATTGTTCATGGAGAAAGTTTTATTTTCCAACCCAAATTAGTTACCACTTCAACAACCATTTCTGCTGAAGGCAGGGCATATAGACAACTAGAGAACATTTAAAGAGCCAATCACTAGCTGTCTCCAGGGACATCTAGACTTTATAGAGTCAGGGCCATGTGGAGAATTAAGCTAATCCATATGCTTGAGCCATATAAAAGTAGAGCTCTTCACTGGCCATACTTATTGAAAACAAAATCAGACAAACAGGGGTTAACTAAAGCACTGTAGCCTCTAGACAATCATCTGTTAGCTTATCTGTTAACCAGCGGCATGCCTATATAAACTGGCTGAGACTGCCTTGCTATATCTCCTCATTTTGTCCTTAAAATCTACTTGTAACCTCCCAAACTCTCAAATTTAGTTTAGATGTGTATTTCCTGAGTTGCAAATTTGGCCCAAATAAACTGTCTACTTAATATAATTAATATAAAAAATTAATACATTTTGCCTTTAGGTCAACATCATGGATGTTCCAAATGGATATTCTTTGGGTAACCCAGTTGTCCAGTGGCTTACCTCCATTCTCTTTTATTTTCTAAAACACTTTACTTTTCCTTTAGTCCTGTTATTTTAAGTTTTTCCTCCCTCTTAAATATTAGCCTTCATCTTTTGTCCATTTTAGTTACTCTACCCTAAATACATATCCGGTCCCAGTGCTCCTCTGAATTTTTATGGTAAAACTATCTTCCCCGCTCTACTACTTGCTGTTTCTGCTGCTGGGGAAAGAGGAACTATAAGGGGCTATCTCTCCATCCTGGTTTTCTCTTTTCCCTTTGGTTGGAGCTGCAGCCATGAGCTCGTCCCCAGAAGCTGCACCTGCTTCAAGGCTTGCACTCATTCTGTTCTCTCTACCTGGAATAAATCTCATTCCACCTTTCTTCCTTTTGTGGTTTACAATCCTTTCTCCAAACCTGGTGACTTCCAGAGTACTTTTTATTTTGCTTTGTCACTGCTCTCAAGACTTTGCCTTGTACTTCTACATAAAAAGATATTTTATGGTAATAAGCGCAGTGTACCTTCCCTTCTGCTTTTCTGAGCATACTTTTTCTAGTGGCTGTGAAGTTTAAATAATTAAAAAAAACAAAGAATAAGTAATAATGCCTCGAAAAAATATGAGAGTTTTGAGAAGACAGACTTATTGAAAGTAATATAACAATAAATGAATTCACGATTTCTTATCATTTGTTAAACTGGAAATTACTTTATATAAGAAAATAGAGAAATACAAGCAAGATATCTGTCACAAAACAGAATGTTTAATGTGTGGATTTCATCCATGTAGTTTTAAAAAAAATCTGTTCCTATTGCATCAGAATAATTCAGAAGGTTTAGGCTTATGAGCCAGTTATAGCACTTACTGAGGCTTTAAATTAAAGCACATTTTCAAACACCACACTTGTTTTTTTTTGTTTCTCCCAATAATAATAGAAAATGGCCTCTTTAAGTCTTCTGAACAGCTTAACTAGGCAGTTTGCCCTTCATGCCAATGACAAGTAATGTGTAAGAATTATTAGAAGTCATTGAGAAAACAGACATTGTAATATCATCTGCAGTCAAAATTATCTGGTAGTAAAAATCAGAGTTTAAATTTGAAAAAAAATGTGGATGCTGCTAGAAAAATCATGAAAAATTGAGTAGGGTCACAGTGCTCAACAAATCTTCTATTTTCTCTGCCATGGGCTGAGTGTCACTTGCACAATTTCTAGCCTAATAGAATATAATAGTATAACAGAGTCAGCAGTGACATGTAATGTTCCCAAATACATTTCTGTGTGTATTTGTTAGGTCCCATTATACTAAAAATGCTATCATTTGTGTTCTAAACACATTTGTATTGATGATATAATATGAAAATTTTCAGTCAATTAAAGCATTCTATCTTTAAAAATGCACAGTTAATAGATACAATACATACATGTACAGTACAGTATTTGTTTTATGCTTTCAAAATAGCTCAGCCTCTGACTATTGCCTCAGGGAATGTTTGCCGATGTAATGTGAGCTGACGACCAGTGCACTTCTAGCCTTCAGACTAGTCTTATTTTTTATGAGAGCAGCAGGAAGATAAAATAGAGAGAAAGAATTGAGAGATAAAATTGTATGTCTTCACTGAGTGTGGTGGCATATGCCTGTGGTTCCAGCTTCTTGAGAGCCTGAGCAGGGAGGATCGCTGGAGCCCAGTAGTTCAAGACCAATCTGGGCCACATAGTGAGACCCCATTTCTAAGATAAATAAATAAACAAGTAAATAAATAAATAATATATCTTTAAGAAAACTGTATGCCTTCAACATATGGGTTATTTTCTTTGTTTTGTTTTTAATAAAATATTCTGATAAGGAAAAATAGATATTTACTTAAATAGAGATTCAGTACCTAGAATAACAGTGTTTGAACATCTTTACACTACTGTTTTATCACTAGCCTGCCATTGCTTTTTTTTTCTTGGCACCACTCTTTAAGGAAAATGAAGATCACAACTGCCACCTCTCTCCCTGTAAATGCCCATTTGTGGCTGAGCAGTCAAGTGGTTCAGTGTCTTTTGGCTCAATCAGAATAAGGTTCATTCATTCATTCCACCAAAATAACTAAAAACAATGGGAATGTTTCCCCTACACTCTAAAAATCATGCTAAAGGGATGACTCACTAGTGTTACTGTTATGAGTTGAATTGCATCACTCCTCCAAATTTGAGGGTTGATGTCTTAACGCTCAATACCTTCAAAACGTGACCACTGGAAGGGGGTGAGTCTATAAAAATGCTATTTGGAGGACTGAGGTTTTTACATAAAAATGCTATTTGGAGATCTCAAGTTGAATGAATGAAAGAGAATCAATATATGCCAACTTTGAAATGACAGAGATGTTAAAATTATTTAACAAGTATTTTAAATTAGCCATGTTGAAAATGTTTCAACAGCAATTATAGCCAGTCCCTCTTAGCTGCAGGATCTGAATCTGGGGATTCAACCAAACGTGGATAAAAATATTTAAATAAATAGCAATAGAGCAATAAAAATACAAATAAAAAACTAACAGTATAATAACTACTTACATTGTCTTAGGTATTGTAAGTAATCTAGGGACTAAAGTATATAGGAGGAAGTCAGTAGGTTAAATGAAAATACAGTGCTATTTTACATCAGAGATTTAGGCATCATCAAATTTTGGTATCTGAAGGAGGTTCCTGAAAGCAATCCCTCAAAGATACTGAGGGAAGACTGAACAAGTATTCCTGACACACACACACAAAATGGAAAGCCTCAGTAAAGAATTAGAATGACTAACTTAGCAAAGATACAGAAAACATAGATATTGAAAGGAAAGAATAAAAAAAGTCAGAGGCAGCTGCTCTGACATGATAAACAGAGCTTTGAAGAAATAGGTAATTTTACATTTATACTTTGTGATTATATGAGTTTGTTAGGCACAATCTCTTTTTGTTTTTCTGGTTATGATGTTCACCTGTATTTCTAAAGAATGGACTTGTGCCATGATTTCTTGTTTTTAGTTTTAAGAATTATCAGTTGAATTGATGCTATGGAAGATAAGGGTATTATTGTTGAACACACACACACATACACACACACACAAACACACATACACACACACCCCTACACACACCTACACCTATCCCTTTCCTCTTCCCAGTGTGGTTTTTTAATTAAATCAATATTTTATTAGATGTCTATTATTACCCACTTCTGAGCAATGAAATATATTTTAGGTGAAATTATATCTTACATGCAGTTTAATTACCACTCTACCACTCCACCCTATACTTTTAGTTTTCTTTTTCTTCTAAGCACCTTCATTGTTTTCTTTCAGAGTCATGGTTTGATTTTAGAGTCCTTGAAAATTCACATTCCATTGTGCAGCTAGGAATGTAATCCATGTCCCACTGGAGACAGGGCTGGATTGTGGAGGGTTGGGGGCTTCTGTCAGAATAGAAGAAAAGACACTCAACTGTTCTTAGCAGTGAGAAAAAATAAAGACTTTTTGAATTAGTCTTGTTTCCTTTTTGATGCTTACACATATGTTAATTTGACAAAAATAAAACGTTGAAAAAGAAATAAAAGCAATCACTAGGAGATTAGAAAAGAAAACTTTTAAAAACATTTGTGATTATTATGTGGTTCTACTGAACACGAATTTTATAAACGAGAAACTGAGGCCCAGAGAAGCTGAGAAGCCGCCGCACCGTTCCCATAGCTAATAATCATGGAGCCGGGACTTCAGTCCATGTCTGTCTGATTTCTAGGTCCAATCCCTTTTCAATACCCTATTGAAAAATGCGGAAAGAGGGCAACCGTGACTTTTTTTTTTTAACATGGTGTCTGTTCAGAACTTACCTCCAGGGCTTAGAGACAACAGTTGTGGTGATCCATCACATTCCATTGTGCAGCTAGGAATGGAATCCACGTCCCACTGGAGACAGGGCTGGATTGCAGAGGGTAGGGGGCTTCTGTCAGAATAGAAGAAAAGACACTCAACCGTAACAAAAAAATGAGGCAATTATGGCAGTAAGAGGCCCCTCTCAGATCCAGTTGCCAAAATGAACTACTGTTTCCTGGACATGAGTTTAATCTGAACAAATTAGCAAACTCATGTATCAGTAAAGCAAGGAAGATGGTTCCTTGGTCAAATTTGTTAATCCTGTGTCTTCCTTACAAGTGTTAGCTAGCTTGAAGAGGAAGTTATTTATACTAATCTTTCATCCATTACCTTGAAGTCATCAAAGTGAGCAGCTGCTAAACAAGTATTATGCAATAAATCGCTCATACCTTGTCATGGTCTGTAAATGTTGGAGTTTTATTTGCATCTTGTGATAGATCATTTTATGTTTGAAGAAATAATAGAGCAGGTCCTTAAATGCCTGTTTCATAATTGCTTGTTTATTAAGTACTTAACTGAAGGGCTTCTCATTAACACACGGGGAATTTGAAGAAGAAAAGAGTAACAAATTAAATTGTTGACAAATGGATGCTGTGGTGCATGGACACTGATGTTAAGATCAGCAGCAGTTGGCTTCTAATTCTTTTTCTTCTTTAAAACACTTATCATATATCCTTTATGTTCTAGTCTCTGAGGTAGGTGCTGGGGTTCCAGAGACGCAAAATAAACTCTCTTAATCCTGAGAATCCAGACAAAAGAGGCAGCACCAACAGCCCATCTTCAGGGAAAAGGCTGTGCATTAGTGAGACCTTAGGCTTGAGTGAAAATTTTCCAGAAGGAAAGATTGGAAGGGCTCACTTTGAAAGGGCACACGTCTACACTGTGGTCTTGTTTCTTTTGCCTCTGAAGTGTCCTGTGATCATGAGCAGATCTTGCAAGGACACTAAATGCTTTATCAGTGGAAATAAGATGTATTTGGAATATTTGTTCTCCTCCATTCTTTCCTATAGTTATGATAAACTCCTTTAAATTTTTAATTTTATTTTATTAAAAAGATGTGGGATTCAAGTCAGGATTAGGTACATAAGTAATGTAGGTACAGGAGAAGTTTGGGTCCCCAACTAGTCCTCACTCCTGTAAAGTTTTAATGGAATATAATGTACTTCACATGTGCACGCTCTAAGGCCAATAGACTTTCATGTAAATCCCACATCCTCACTCTTCACCTGTGTGACTTCAATGCACTGGATCTCTTATGCTTGAGATTGTCTCCTTATTTTGAAATTAAAAGAAGTGGCATAACCTATGCTGAATATTAAATAATAGAATGACAATAGCTAGCATTCTAGCACTAAATAAAATATATCCAAAATCATGAGTTTTGCAGCAACCTGGATGGAACTAGTCTATAATACTGAGTGACCTCTCACAGAAACAAAGATCTGAGTATCACATGTTCTCACTCATATAACGGACCATGAACATCCAATGTGATACTATAAGAAAATGACTGACAGTGGTGGGAAACTATGGGGGGGAGGGGAAGGGAGGTGGGATTAGTGGTAGTAAATATCTGTCTTGGAATGGGGAGATACCTCTTATCAACAAGGGTGCCCGAATGAAGCATATTTGTATACCTAACCCTTAACTGTACCCCACAGTATCATAATAAAAAATATTGATTTAAAAGTGAATAAATAAATAAGTAAAATATATCTTATTTCATTTTTCCTTGTTTGATATTATAATACACAGTGTGAATGAAAAAAATCAAAATTTGATTATTTGCAAAAATAAAAGTTTCAAAGTTTTAGACATTGTAGTTTCAAGATTCTCCTATGGCCTTTCAGAAATCCAGTCATAATAAATAGATGCATTGAAAATTGATATTTGTGAACCACATCATTTATGTCCAAAACAAAAAAAAGAAAATCGGTGATATTAACAATGGTTGAATGCTACATAATGTGTTTTGTCATACAATCACAGGCACTTTTCAGAGCTATGATAATATTTTTTAAGAAATATTTATGAGAATGGACTTCTATGTAACCTATAACATGGCATGTGTAGGCCTTTCTCTGTGCTGGGAGCATATCAAAGATCGTGGAATAATATGAACAAATAACTATTTAACTCATGCGTGGCAAGTATGATTGATATGTATTCCTTTAAGATTATCACCAGTGGGATTTGATTTGGTGCTGTTTCGTTAGCTGGCTTCATTAAGGAGAAGGGTTGAAAAATAGACAAAAACATGTTTAAATTGGGGGTTAGAAGTGGCAGATCTGCTGAAAATCATAGGATTGAGACTTTCTTTTTCAGTGAAAATAACTTAAGAAGTTTAATTACTAAGTTGGGATTTTTCTAATGTTCCCTCAATTCCAACACACACACACAAACGCACACGCTTGAGGTTTTCTCTTCCAAATGCCCATAATGTTTATAATTTGAAAGTTATTCCTATATATGTGTCCTGAAACTGGTCGGTATCTATACTCCAGAACCCTCTTTAGCTAGTTGAACATTCCTTGCCAATGATTAAAACTGATATAGTAACAAATGGTATTTTAAAAAGAAATTTCTTGTTTTTGACAAAGAAACTAATCTCTCAATCTGCTTGATTGAACACTGTCTGAATTGCAACCAGGAGCGGCCTTTAACAATCTGTGCTAACCACCTCCTTGAATAGTTATCTCTGAGCACTACAGAAAACAGGTAAACAGGCAAGTTGGGTAGAAGCTCGTGTTTTCTCACAGAATCAAGCCTGTAAGCTGGTATGTTCCATGTGGGCTTGCATTTAACACTTTCATGACCAACTCTGCTCTTGCTATTCCCTTGTGTTCTGTATCTATGCATCTTTCTCCCTGCAAAGACCACTAGTTGCCATGAGGGTAAAGTGTATTCCCAATAGCACTCAACCATATTTAGCATTTAATTGACATATTAAATGTTCTCTAAATTACACAAGATACTACTTCATATTTTAAACTTCAAATTATCTATGCTGACGGGTCTAAAGTAAAGATAATTTCATTTGCAGATAATTATCTTAAATAGCCATTGATTTCTGGAAAATATAACAGCTTGAAAATAGGACATACATTTTAGTCTTTATTCTGTCAAAAAGTATTCAAGCTGTGATTTATAGGAAAAAGAAATCCATGTAAATCCAGCTCTCTCAAAGCTACTATACTATTGTATCATGTAGTATGGACCCATCTACTTTATCTTTATGTGATTTAGTTACCCATTATGTAAAGTGAGAGTGCAAGATAAAACTCTTTCTAATAATAACATTGTCAGACTCTTGTATAAGGATGTATTTTTCTTGATATCAAATGTAAAATAAAATAATAATAAGTACAGTGTTAATTTTTACTATCGCCATTGGGATTTTCAGTTTTGACTCAGACAAAAAAGAGCTGGTAAGTCATCACTTCCACACTTACAACAACAAGAAATCGGAACAAAATGAAAATCAATGATTTTTTTGGGACCCATCAGAAAACTGTGATTGTTGGGCAAACTGATGTCCTGACAACTAGAGAAAATATCCCTATTGTTTGCTTACCTGAGGTAGAAGTCAATGAATATCGTATAAGCCAATTGAAAATGTAAAATAAAAATTTTCTAGAATGTTTGGAGGCCGAGGGAGGGCTGATGTGAGAGTTTGAAGCTTCTAAGGGACTTCCACTTGAAAGAGTTCCAACCTCTTGTAAGTTTTTCTTCCGGGAACTCTCCGAGCTCTCACAAAGCACCTCATTCCTCATCCCCCACCTCCAAACTGTGGTGCTGTCTGACGAGGGGAGAGAAGCAGCCAGTGCCAACTATCTCCTTCATGGAGAAAAGGATTAATCTGCAGGGGGAATGGTCAAGATTTACCCTGAAATACTGGTGGAATCCATTAAACTGAAAGATGGGAACAGAGATTAACAACAAATCTCTAACCAGAAGCATCTTCCTAGTCTCCCCTAGCAACCAAAGACTTAATCTACAGGGGGAAAGGGTTCAAAAAACACTGTTATTTGGGAAAAGAAAGAGGGGAGATGAGATGAGGAAAAAAATTACCCTAGGAAAAGGAACAGGAACAGATGGGAAGACCACAGGTCTAGGACTCAGGTTTTCATATTTGCTTAAGTCTAGGCTTAACATGAACCTCAAACCATCATCACCACCATAACAAATAATGTTTAAATGTTAACAGTGGAATGCAACTGGGAAGCAGCACATAGGGAGATTCAAAGTCAAATAGGAGTCAAAAGAAGATACCTGCAACACAGTTGGAAAGTTCTTGTGCCAATAGTGAAAACAACTTTCAAACACAGCTCATTGTCTGACTAGATAGCACAAATCTCCACATTTAAGCCTTATGGAAGGAAATGTGTTTTTCTCCAAACATACAAAATTCATCTAATATCAACTTTTCCTTAAATATCTGTCTTTCACCAAAAATATTTTAAAAATTAAAAGGAAAGACAAAAGTTTCCTTTAAATTTTTTTAAATTTTATTTTAAAGATGTGGGGTACAATTCAGGGTTAGGTATACAAATGTTCATTATGCAGATACCCTTGTTGACGAGGTATGACCCTCCCTCCCCTGGCAGTTTCCCTCAACTCCCAACCCCACACTGCCTCCCCTGGTAGTTTCCCAATACTGCCAATCCCTTTCTTATAGTATTATGATAATTGTTCAAGGTCCACTTATGAGTAAGAACATAAGGTACATTGTTCTTTGTTTCTGTGATAGATCATTGAGTATGATAGACTCTAAATCCATCCAAGTTTCTGTGAAGTCCATATGTTTGTTCTTCTTTATGGTTGCATAATATTCCATTGTGTAAATGTACCACATTTTTAAAATCCAGTCCAGCTTCAATGGGTAACATGGTTGGTTCCATGTTTTTGCTATTGTGAATAGAGTTGCAACAAACATTCATGTGCAGTTATCTTTTTTGTAGAACGATTTGAGCTCCTTTGGGTATACTCCCAAAAGAGGAATTGCTGGGTCATATGGAAGGTCAATTTGTAGTTCTTTTAGAAATTGCCACATTGTCTTCCAAAGAGGTTGTACTAGTTTGCATTCCCACCAGCAGTGTAGAAGCATTCCTTTCTCTCCACACCCTCACCAGCATATGTTGTTGTTTGTTTTATTAAGGATGATCATTCTTACTGGGAATAAGTGGTATCTCATTGTGGTTTTGAAGGAAAAAAGTTTCAAAGTGACAAAGCAATAATCAGAACTAGACTGAGATATGAAATAGATCTTAAGATTATCAGACAGGAAATTAAGAAAAGAAAACTATGTTTAACTTGTTAATGGTTCTAATAGAAATGCTAGACAACAGGATAACATGCAAAGCCAGATTGATAATTGTAGTAGAAAGATGGAAACTATGAGAAATAATCAAATTGAAATGCTAGAAATAAAAAATACAACAATGGAAATGACAAATTTCTTTGCTGGGTTCATTAGCAGACTAGACATGACTGGGGAAAGAATCAGTGAACTTAAAGATAGGCTAATATAAACTTTCCAAACTGGAATGCAGAGCAAAAGAATTAAAAACAAAATCAGGAAAATTAATAGAACATCCCCAAACAGTGAGACACAATAACAGGGTGTGTTGTAATGTAACCAAAGAATACAATTAAAAATGTCATAGTTGCAATCTCAGAATAATAAGAAAGAGAGAAGGGGGTAGAAAAAATATTTGAAGAAATACTGACTGAGAACTTTTTAAAACCACCACAGGAAACCATAGATCTCTGGAGTTTAGAGGTTTAGAGAACACAAACTGGGATTAATACAAAACACACAAACACACACACCACCCTGACACATCATATTCAATCTTCTAAACCGAGCTCAGTGGCTCAGCCTGTAATCCCGTGCCTTGGGAGGCTAAGGTGAGTGGATTGCCTTAGCCCATGGATTCGAGACCCTCCTGGGCAACTTGATGAGACCTCATCTCTACAATAAATTAAAAAATTAGCTGAGTGTGGTAGTGCACGCCTGTAGTTCCAGCTACTTGGAAGATTGAGGCAGAAGGATTGCCGGAGCCCAGCAGGTAGAGGCTGCGGTGGCCGGGAGCAGCCACTGCACTCCAGTCTGGGCGACAGAGTGAGACTGTAACTCAAAAAAAAAAAAAATCTTCTAAAAACAAGGACAAAGAGAAAATTTTAAAGAGAAAAGCCTATGCAAGTTTCAAGGAATAAGGATAAGAATGACAGCAGAGTTCTCATCAGAAATCATGCAGGCAAGGAGACAGTGGTATGGCATATCTAAAGTGCTGAAAGGTAAAACAAAAAACAAACAAAAAAAAGTCTGTTGTATATGTAACAAAATATTCTGCAAAAGTAAAAAATAAATAATAAAAACTTTCTTAGTCAAACAAAAACTAAGAGAATAAATGACTGCCAGTTCTGTTCTAAAAGAAAGGGAAATGAAATGAAATCACACACACAAACAAGGGGAGAAAATTTAAAAATAAATATGCTCTTTCCAAGACAGGGCAAGACTTCAATTTGTTCTGTTCTCAAATATGTAACAGAAGGTCCACTCTGATCTCTGCAGGAGCATGGATGCCTCTTCTGATCCTAGGGGAAAAGGTGAGAGATATTTTGCAAGAACTGCAGTGGCAAATCCAGGGGATCAGCAACAGAGATGAGAGATGGAATCAGAAAAGAGTGTCCATGATAGAAACTAAACTGGAAAACAATAAGATAGTCACAGTGACGGGAATGTTGAGTCAAAAAAATACAAATAATTGTGGATGGAAAGAAAGGATGGGGTCTGTGGGACTTCCAGAGACAAAGGGTCTCTTCTTCATGGCATGTTTGCATAAAGGAGTTGAATTCCTTTAAGTGGGGTTATAGAAGCATCATCCTTAATTTCTCAGATTGCTCTGGGCTTGGTGGCTCAGCCTGTAATCCTAGCACTTTGGGAAGCCGAGGTGAATGGATTGCCTGAGTCCACTGGTTCAAGACCCAGACCAGGCCACTTGGCGAGACCTCATCTCTACAATAAATCAAAAATTAGCCGGGCATGGTAATGCATGCCTGTAGTTCCGGCTACTTGGAAGGCTGAGGCAGAAAGATGGCTGGAGCCCAGCAGGTTGAGCCTGCGGTGGCTGGGAGCATGCCTCTGCATTCCAGTTGGGGCAATGGAGTGAGACTCCAACTCAAAAAAAAAAAAATTCTCAGATTGCTTCTCAGCCACTTTCAGTCACTGAAAATTAGCATTTGCGTCTGTTTCTCTGAAACTTTTCAGCCTCATTCATTTTAATTACTTTATCATGCTAAGTGAACAGATTATAAAATGTAGAGCACTAAAAACAAAGTAATGGATGGCTCTAATGACATAATTCAAATATAGGGTCAGACAGGACTATATCTTCTCCCATCTTTAACATAATATCAGCAAATTTTAAGGTAGGATAAATATCCTGTAGGGGTATAGTCCACTCTTCTACCTTAGAAATAATATACCAAAAAATCCTCAAAGATTGGTTAAAATCTGTAACTGTTAACGTTGTATTCTTAATGATACAAAACTTCCCACTGATATCTGAGATAGCATCTCAAGTTAACAGAGTGACAGAGTCTTTATACTGATTGTCTGGGTTGAGTAGAGTGATATGACATATGAGTATATTTAGGAGCGAGGCAGAGAAAGAATGTGACTTTGGTTCTTGCAGTGCCTCTGTGTGCGGCAGTTTCATTATCTCCAAAAGAGAGAACAAAAACAACTGCTAGATTTCACATTAAGGTTGCCCCTGAATAGAAAATGATGGTCTCTTTAATTTCAGACAGAAGTACTCAATCTTCTTCGAGTCAAGATACATTGTTAGCTTACTTAGCTTTTCTATGCTTTCAGGGGTCTGTAAATTGAGGATGATTACGCCTCCCTCATTCCCTATTAGTGAGAAGGTCTGTATCAGTTAATAATACTTTCAGGTATATGGAGCAGGGAATCCATCTAATGGGCCCATAAACAAATATGACTTTATTTGCCTTACATCATGGAAGGCAAAGAGAAGGTTGAGTCAGAACCAATGTAGCACTTTCACAGTCTACTTCTCATGACTCTGTAGTAAGTGGGTTGTTTCGTAGACTCACAATTGCAATTTTCCTGATCGAATTCCAGGAAAATTCACATCTGCATTCAGGGAAGGAAGAAGGAATAGAAGGAAGAGGAAGCGATGGCACAACTATTAATGCTGGACTGATTATATTTATGCCACATGACCACAAGGAGTTGCACTGAAGTCTGGGAACATAGACATTTAGAGTTCCTTACCTCCATAACACAATCAGGATAGGAATGGTGGAATTTGGTGAGCCTATTCTAGTGTCAGAAAGGAAGCAAAGGGAAAGGGGTAGCATAAAACAAGAACTAGCAGGAAAATAGAGGATACTTCTAGAATATCAGCACATGAAAAATGAGTGATGAACCATGTCTTTCTTCCTTCCCAAGGAAGAGAGAACAGAGATGCATCTGGGTGGACTAGGGAATACTGGGAATCTTATTAGAAAACAAGCCAACTTGCTGCTTCCTCTGGAAATAGTGAAGGATGGACATGAACGTTTCAAAGGTATCAATACTAAGCCTCCTCCCACGGACTTTTCAGAAGACATTCCAAAAACTTCCAGACCCAACTTTACCTTTGACTCCCATTCACACCTATGTTGCTCCTGATGCAGTTTCCAACCTGCTGCACCTAAGTTAGGGTGGCCTGGGGTGGCAGGTCTAGAGTTAAAGTCTGGTCATGATAGCATGCCATGAAGTATGGACTTTATTCTGTAGCAAATGTGGGTTTTTAAGCAAGACAGTACAATGATCCAATTTGAAATTTAGAAAATTCCCTTTGTGTGTTCCACAGTGTGGAAATGGATTGAGGTGGGTGAAGCTGGGGGCTGACAGTAGCAATTCGGGGAAGAAATGATGAGAACCAAGCTGCAGTGCCATCAGTGGAGTGGAGAGGAAGGGTATGAGATACAGGAAGTCATTATGAATTAGTTGTAGAAAATGCTTTATAGAACCAGTGAAAAGTTCTACAAGACTTCAAGTTGAGCGGAAGATCCAACTTTCATAGTAGAGAAGCAAGTTTTGGGAGGAATATATTGAGTTAAATGTGCACAAGGCAAGTTAAAAGTGCTTTTGAAAAATTCAGGTGGACATGTCCAGCAGAAAGCAGAACATATGACAGTTAAAACTGGCAATGCGTGATATTTTTCTGGATGGACCTCCAGAGTTTGAAGAAAGGAAGTCTGAAGAAACGGACTATAAAATACTGTTAACAAGGGAGAGGCAGATGAAAGTCAACCAGGAGAGGAGATTAAAAATTATGGAGAACAGGAGAAAGGTAAAATAAGAAAAGAAACGTGTCATGAAAGTCAATCCAGAAGGGAACATCTCTGTTTATCTTACATCATGGTTGGAAATTAATAGCACACAGTAGGCAAGAGAACAGTTTCCAGAAATAAACTGCCTGCATCAAATATTTCCTTTACCATTTATTAATTACTTGATTCAAAGCAAGTTATTTAACCTCTCTAATGTTGATTGTGAGTACTGAAATGTTTAATACAGAAAAACATACTTAGAAGCCTGTAAGTGTATAGTGTAAATAGATAGCATTTGGTAAATGTGACTTAATATTATGGAAGATGCTGTATCTTGCTTTTAGATGGTGAGGTTCTTAAAGTAAAGGTTCATATTTTTTCTTCAATGCGCTCCAGTGCAAAATGAATGGAGTATTTTTGGCACTTTGTAGGTTTTTTTTTTTTTGAGTTGGAGTCTCACTCTGTCACCCAGACTGGAGTGCAGTGGCATACTCCCGGCCACTGCAACCTCGATCTACTGGGCTCCGGTGATCTTTCCGCCTCAGTCTTCCAAGTAGCTGGAACTACAGGCGCATGCTACCACGCCCAGCTAATTTTTGGTGTTTTATAGAGACGAGGTCTTGCCAAGTTCCTGGGCTGGTCTCAAACCCACAGGCTCAGGCAATCCACTCGCCTCGGCCTCCCAAAGTGCTAGGATTTCAGGCTGAGCCACTGAGTCCAGCCACTTTGTAGATATTTTAATATGGAAATAATTTTGTTCGTCTCCAGCATTTAACTTCCCTGGGAAGGAGGAGTGGCAGTGGAGAATAAGGAACTAGGATATACACTAATCTAATGATAGGTTTTTGTGTTGTTTTGTTTTAAAGAGCATCTTAACTATGCTATTAACCTTCTTTTGGCTATATGTGTTTTAAACTCTGCATTTTTTTTATAATGTCAGGAAAATCTATGTAATTCAGACCACTGAGAAACATCTTCTACTACCATAGGAGTCGCCACCTTTTCTTTGTCTTTTAAAATTGAAGTATAATTTAAATACAGTAAATGTAAAAGTACAAGTGTACATCCTATTTAATTTTTAGCTGTGTAACTGACAATGAGATAAAGATAATTCTGCACCTAAGAAAGTTTTCCATACTCTTTTCTAGTCAATCTTCACTCAAAAATAATCATTATTTTGACTACTATCAGAATATGTTATTCCCTGTTCTGGAATTTCATATAAATAGATTCATACACAGTATAATTTTCAGTGTTTAGGCTCTTTCACTCAACAGAATGATCTTGAGATTTATATATGTTGTTTCATGTTTCATTGCTTATTCTTTTTATTGCTGAGTAATATTTCATCATGCTAATTCACTGCAATGGGTTCATCCATTATTCACCCATTTTGTTACAGATAAAGCAACTGTGGTTTTCATGAGGGATGATCACAAAATGCACTGTGAGATCACTAAGAACATGGGGGTATATTCTCATGGAATCATTCCACCCCCTTGAAGATCCCTGACTTCAAACCACAGAGACTGATCGTCATGTGAACCTGTGTTCAGGGAAGGCAGACTGGAAGTGCAACTGGGAAGGAGGAGAGTAGGAGAGACAGCAGGGCTGTTGATTTCTTTTCTTTGTGGAACTTAGATATCCCTTCCATTGTCCATTATCTTTTTGTTTTAAGAAACAATAAAGAATAAATCACGGAGTCTTTTGATTGTTTTAATTAAGTAATCAGAGAAAGTACCAGCTAGAAAAGTCTATAGTGACTAATGTAAATAGGTGAAAAATTTTAGCGCTGACATTTTTGGCTTAGGGTTGGAAAATAGTACTCATGTCTCCTAATTTAAGACCTCTTTTCCCCTGAAACTTTGATTTGGGTAAGCAGATATATTTGGCTGTGCCCTCTTTTATATTATTTTATGCCCAAAGCCCAACTTTGTCCTTGTGGAGCAGACAACCATAAGGACAGCTGCCTGAAGGCTGTACGCTGGAGAGGGATGGTGGCGGGGTGGAGCAGAGGGACTGCACACTTACCGTGAAAAACTTTCATGAAAGATTGGATCTCTACTTAAAAGTAATTTATTTGTAGGATGAACAAGCTGAATTAGATATAATTGCATGTATTCAGAAAAAAAAAATGGTGTCCTCTTTCCAAGCTCACCATTTAATTTGTAAATCAAGGCACATAGAAATTAGTGTATAGATGTAATACAAACACAAATATTGCATGTAATTGCAAAATATCAGCACATTATGAAATTGGACATACTATATTGCTTCATTTGTGTGATAATATTTTATGAGAAAGAATTGAGTAACCTTAGAAACCACAATGTGAAGCAAACAGCAAAATGGGTAAGTATGAGCCTTCTACAGTGAACTCTCCTGACCCAGGTAGGACATGGTGGCATATATAATGATTCATCAAAGGGTGACATTTGTCTGTAGGAGTTTATTGCAAAAGTAAGGTCCTCTCAAGTTAATCTCTCTCAGGGCGCCTGGCACAAAGGATCTTCCTAACCAATGACATGTTTGGAAGACAAAGCTCAAAACTTTAATAGAAGAAAAAATGACTTCAATTCATTTTTCAAACTTTATGAAATAAACATGAGCTACCTTAGGGGAAAGGAAATTATATACTAAGCACCTACCATATGCCAGGTACAGTGTTGAGCATAGTAGAATTACATACAAGCGATATGGTTTTATTTTATGACTATTACATAAATATTAATGTTCTGAATTTACAGATAGAACTGAACCACATTCTCAGCTCAAACAGACACCAAATAATTGGTTTTTCATACCCAAGAGTGACAGTGATCTGGTGCTTGACCTTATTCCCTGAACTTCTGGTGATTTTTACTGTAGAAACATTAAAAAAAATGAGTTAAATGTGTGGAAACAATCAGTTTTCCTTATGAATATGCATGCCTTATCTTTCAATGCCTCAGATAAGGATATCTATTCATCTTGGATATGAATGGTACTAGTTGCCCAAATAGCAGGACTAATGACGTGTGGACAGAGCACAATCAGAAACCATCCTAGTAATAAAATAATGGTGTGCTTCATCAAAAGATTCTTTGATATGCAAAGTCAACAATGTACTCGGCAAATGAAAAATGGTGCTTCACAGGCAGGGCCAGAATACTTATAGGGAAGCAGGAGTACAGAAATCAAGTGAAACCAAGATGGAAATTTCTTGGAGCCTTGGGCAGAGTATAAGAGGAGAAAGGAACCGAGATATTGATTGTGTTTTGAAGGGTTTATCTGTACTGTGGGGAAGGACACGAAATCAGAAGAACTCTGGTGGTCTAAGGGTATGCCAAGAAGGCAGAAACTAGAGATCATGGCAATGATTAAGAACAATCCGGTTTAAAGGGGGTGAGGACACAGAAGAAGAAGAAACCTAAGAGACTATGTCAAAGGAGGAATTAGGTTATAAGTGAGTTTAAGACTTTGACAGACATTTTGGGAGACAGCATTTCAAAGCATCACCCACTGAATGGATTCCTAGAGTAAAGGGTAGGGACTATGACAGCAGGAGATGAAGCCATGTGCTCAGGGACTCATTTGCAGGAGATCAAGGTAAGTAGAAGAATTCAAAACAGGCCATCATTGTAAGTGAGTATCTAGGAGTAACCCTCAGATCTATATATGTAGATGCAGAAGTATGGGTTTAGTTTAAAATACACCAAAATACAGATATGTACATATATTTATACATATATAAATATATAAGATATATATGTATTTTACTTTCTCCATGTTGTTATCTATCTATCTAGTGTATTTTTTTAAGATGTGGGGTACAATTCAGGGTTAGGTACATGAGTGGCCATCATACAAGTATATTTTTTTAAATTTTATTTTAAAAATATGGAGTGCAATTCAGAATTAAGCACATAAATGATCATTGTATAAGTAAAGTTTGGGTCTACCACTGAACCTCACTTTGCCTGGTTTGGGATCAGGTACACTTATTGATGTTGTGTACCCCCCCACCCTGCCCAGCACTATCCCACTACTTGTAGTATTATATTAATTTGAGAGAGTGAGAAAGAATCAACAGCTTCAATGATCACAGCATCCAAGTTTTCAAAAACTGCCGTGAACTTAGTAAAGCATTGATACTAAATTCTGCTGCTTTGCTTACACGCTGCATTTTGTCATTCACATAACTTTTTTTGATTGCCTAAAATGTTTCAGTATATTGGGTAATATCCTCAGTTCTAGAAAAACAAAAATTAGTCACAATTTGTGGTCACTGTCCAAGTTGTGTGCTATATGAGTGGCAGGAGAAGAGATAAACTATAAAATAGTGTATATATCACAAAGGAGATATTAGGTGCCAGAGTTATGGAAATACAGAGGAGAGAAAAACTTATTTGGTAGCTAAGGTGAAGAATAGAAATAATCACTGAGTCTCACATTCTTCATTGCTTTCCAAGGGAGTTTGTCTTTCATTAGGTTATTTAAGCTTGATTGATTATATTCAGCCGATGTCTCAGTCCCTAGTTTAGGTGACAGATTCACAGTTTTTACATAGAATATAAAACATCCAGAAAGAAACCCATATTCTAATAAAATACAATAAACTAAGCACAATTATTTGTTAGCAACTAAGGGCAGGGCCTGAAAAACGTTTCTTAATTTATGAAAAATTAAAAGACACTAGAAGTGAAGTGTGGATTTATTCCCCAAACAGTGATGTATACGTGAACACTTGGTCCTCACCAATGCATGTGTGCATGGCTGAGCTTCAAACTTATTTGGAGAGTTTGATCTTTAAAATGTAGATCCCTAGGCCTTAACATAGGAGTCTGAGGGGAAAGCCCAAAGGTATCTCCTTACATTACAGATGCCTCAGATGGAGATGCTGATGCTCAGCCTAATGGAATAACAGATGTTCTGGGAGGTTCTAAGGACCTCAGACACTGAAACATCATTGATATCTCTGTGGATTCCAGCCATCTTTTAATTGTCACAGTCTCTGATTTCCCTGCTTCAGATTATCTGATGCAAAGCTGTCTGAGCAATCTTTCTAACTGGAACCTCTGATTCTTCTAAGGAGCTCTCAAACACACTAAACACTTTCACCCTGTCCTCCCTTTGGCTGTAACACCATTCCTACCAGTTCATACTGACAGCCAAGTTCTGACAACTGACTCACATAAGAAAACTCTTAGCACCCCTTAGTCCATGTTGTGACAACATTTAACTGCTCACCCACATCATGAATCTTATATGGAATTGTAATTTTTGTTTGTGAACATTATATTTTATGTATAAAAGAATGAAGTTTTGGTGGTCTTTTGGACAAAACAAAGGCTTTCATGCTAAGTACCTGAAAATACCTGAGGACCTGAGATCCAGTGATTGGATATCTGAAAGCATTAAAAGGGAAAGTGGTGGGTTTGACTGCCTTGGAACACTTCAGAGGACTTGGCTCCAATCAATCACTCTAATACTAGCATTCTTTATGACTGTGCTTTTCCCTGATCCTCTGGCTTTCAAGTTGTCTTTTTAGTCTAAGCAATTTGCATAGTATTACCTAGATCTCTAAGATTTGAAAGAAAATTAAAAAAAAATCTATCTTCTATCTGGAGTTCGGCTCTATAATTGCAAGATTTGCACAGAGGCTGAAAACTTCCACAAAGTACTTCTTTGCCCTTGGGTGAGTTGCCGATTCTCTGGAGCAATCTTTTCCTCTTTTATATGCACAGAGTAAGGTGGCAGAGATGAAAGACAGCTTTGAGCTTGAGCTACAAATCAGAGCAGAAGGGTGATGCTGGACAGCCTCGGAATTATAACTTATCCAGTGGGCTCAGCAGAGATTGGAAGTAGGTCAGAAAATGGCAGTGCTGGAGTTCGGAGTGTACTGGAGAATATGACATATTCTTTAATATTCGAGCAATTTATTGTCTTGCTTTCCAAATATTTGCTTCTTTGTGCTTTTTCTGTATATTTTAGTTCTTTATACAGTACGTGTTAAGAGACAAAAATACTAAGAAATTTTGGACCTAGAAAAGTGAGGAGAGATCTTGACTTACAGGATTATAAAATAAATGTATTTAAATAATTACAGTATTTATGACACAGATCATTTTGAAAGAAGAGATAAACAGATCCACAGGCTCAAAATGTGAAGTCCAGGAAAACAACCTATTGTACATAAAAGTTAATAACTGATAAATGAGTATCTTAAATCAATGGTGAAAGTGTAAACTATGTAATAAAATGGGTTGGGGAAATTGTCTAGCAGGAAAATTTGGCTAATTTGCCATGAAAATAAACACTCGCTGGAACAAAAGCAAAAGTGGACTCTTTAAAAAATAGTCACAAAACAATTAAGAAAAAATGGAAATTAATATTTGATTCTGCAGATGGGGTGACATTCAAATAATAAAAACTATAAAAGTAATGAAAAAAATGTATGTTTTTAAACAAACAACATTTCTTAAAAATTGTATACAAAAGCAATGTAAAATTAAAATGTATACAGAGGACAAATATATACATTGAGGGATTATTCAGAAAATATAAAGACTTCATATACATCAATAAACAAACACTAATGTCCAGAAACAAAAAGGACAAAGAAAACACAAAGACAATTCACAAAAGAGTAAAATCAAATGGTTAATAAACATATGAAAAGTTTTTGTTGTTTTGGTTTGGATTTGCCTTTTAAGAAAGCTGATGAAGTGACATCAGTGATATTTTTTGTTGCTAGCAATGATGTGAAAGATGAACACACTCAAACACTAACGTGAGAGATTAGAAATTGGTGGAAACATTCTAGAGGCAATGTGGTATCAGGGGTCTTAGAAACATACAACTTCATTGACTCTGTAATCCTGACACTGGGACTCTGTTCAGTAAGGAGACTTCATCCAAGCCAATTGTAAATTTCCTTCAAATATTTATAAAACTCTTCACTGTACATTCATTTTAGATCATAAAAAACTGGAAACAACCTAAAATATGGTGTATCAATATAAAAGAATATTATTTACATACTGATTAAGATTTCCAGTATGTTTCCAAAGCATTTTCACTTCCTCATAACAAGCATATGAGTTGGTTCTAGACAGAATTTGAGAAACATTTCAGAAATAAAATTTGCAAAACTTGACAGCCAACTGTGGATGGTCTGGGAAAAAGAAGGAAGACACGTGGGTGACACTGGCATTTATGGGTCAACAGGCTAAACTTGTAGAGACCATAATGACTAGGCTGTGAAAACAAGGAGGATAACGAGACAGAGACTTCCAGTACACAAATCGTTCTGGGTCTCGCAAAAGAGAAAATAGCTAGAGATATGTGAGATTTCATCTGTGTAAAAGAGGGAGAAAATTAACATTTGAGGGTTTCTACTATTAGCAAACATATTTTATATTCCATCTTGTTTAATCCTCATGTCAGGTGACTGAAAATTTGTTATTTATGAATTCAGAAAATATGTATTGATTGCCTGCTGTATGCCTGACTTTATGTTAAGTACTAGGGATCTGGGAACACAGACACAAATAAGATCCACTCCCTGCCTGCTGTAGAGTTAAGAAATATGGGTAATATCACTTACCTAACAGCAGAGGATGAAAAATTTATACCTATTCTTTGTTTGCTTTAAATTTTTTTCTCACTTCAAAACCTCTCTGATATACCAGTCTTTTCATTATGCAAGTCATATTTGTACACATTATGTTTATAAAAAAAGAAAACAACACAAGAAAGAGTAAAACACCTTTTAGCTTCATCTTTCCCTCAGGTAGCCATCATAATCAATTTTGTGTTAATTTTCCAGGTACCTTTTGGAAAACAATACATGTGTACCTATAGAGAATACACAATACTTATGTTATATATAAACCAGAATTTGCTGTCTATAATCTTCTGAACTTGTTTTATAATCAGCAATATTTTCAGTTGTTCGTATATGAGTGTGTTTTAACTTTACTCATTTCTTTCAATTACTGCATAGCAATTGCGTAATAATTCATCTTCCCAATACTTTGCTTAAGAAATAAAACAACAATTCACTTGAAGGCAACTATATTTATTACCTTATCAAAATATTCTTCTTCTCCACTAGAGGAGTGAAGATGGATTACCATGGCTACACATTGCATTGTGTTTATTCTATCCTTGAGTGACAGTTGGGTAGAGAATTACAGGATATGATTTTCTCATATCATTCTGAAGATAATATTTTACTGAACTTTTTTTTCCGTCAGTACTACTAAAAGCATCTGTTATTGATGTAATTTTTGTTCTTAGTAGCTAGACTGTTTTCTCTTCCTATATTTTGGACTTCTATAGTCTCATAATGAGTGTGCATCTATGAATTTTTTGTTTATGTGTTCTACTTACAATTCTTGGCCACTGAAATACCAGGATTACAACTGCCCATTAACAGTGTTTAGAATTTGGGGACAGCCGGGCTAAGTGGCTCAGCCTGTAATCCTGCGCCTTTGGGAGTCTGAGGTGAGTGGATTGCCTGAGCCTGCGGGTTCAAGACCCGCCTGGGCAGGCAAGACCTCATCTCTACAATAAATAAAAAATTAGCCGGGCATGGTAGCGTGCGCCTGTAGTTCCAGCTACTTGGAAGGCTGAGGAGGAAAGATCGACAGAGCCCAGCAGGTCAAGGCTGCGGTGGCCGGGAGCGGCCACTGCACTCCAGTCTGGGCGACAGTGAGACTCCAACTCAAAAAAAACAAAAAAGAATTTGGGAACAATGAGATCTCAAGATTTAAGTTTTCATTACACTCTAGAAAGTTGAAAATTACCTCTCACATTTTTTTTTCTATTCGTTCCTCCAAAATCCTATGAGATGTTCTGTTCCTCTGTTGTCCACGGAAATCACTTTATCTTTCATACTTTTAAATTTTTTTCTTTCTGTGTTGCTTTTTTGTCAATTTTCTCTAATATAGATTCTAATGTATTAATTCTTTTTTTTAGTTATATCTAAACTGCTTTTAAACTCAACTATATTTTTTAAATTAATGTTAATATTTTTATCACTAAAATCTTATTTTTAAATGATCATAATATTTATAACAGCCCCTTTTTTGTAGTTTTCAATTACTTTTCTCATGTAGTGAACATTTTAGACATATATCTTTTCTAGCTTATTTCTGATAATCCCAATACCTGAATGATTTGGGGTCTAAAACTGTTGTTTGTTGCATGCACTTATTCTCTTTCATAGTAGCTTGCTTTTTCCTGTCTTGCTTTATCATTTTTTAATTTTTGAATTAATTTTTGACTTATTTAAATCAAAAATTTAAGAGACCAGATAGAGGTTGTGTTTCTTTAAAGAGAATTTGAATTTTCTTTTCTAGGTATAATCAACCTAGAAGTAATGCAAGTGACTGCTGGTGAGTATGAAGATTTTTTTTGGGGGGGGTGTAGATAAAAATAGCCTAACGTTAGATAGTAGTGGTGTTTGTATAACTGTGAATATTCGAAAAACCACTAAATTGCATACTTTAAAATGGTGAATTTTATGGTATGTAAATTGTATCTCAGTAAAGCTATTATACAAAAATTAGCCAAGAGATGGTAGAATCAACTCTACTTCTTCAAGTACTTCTTCTCAGAGAGGTCATTGGGAATCTAACTTTCTCCCAGAGAGCACTAAGGTATAGAACTGTCTAACAGGAAAATATTTGTCAGGGCAAAGAGCATGCCCACTATCAATAACTCAAGAAAAAGAGGACTTGAAGGCAAATTCAAAGGTCAGGTCCTTGGAATACGTAAGGTTTTAATTTTCCATCAGCCATTTATCAATATCTGTTTTATTCATATTCTATTCTCTATGTCTTTGCCAACACTGCTTTGTTTTCTCTAATATTTTCTAATATTATACATGTTTTTTAGTTGAGATCTCACTTTGGCACCCAGTCTGGGGTGCAGTGGCACGATTATGACTCACCACAGCCTCAAATTCCTGGGCTCAGGTGATCCTTCCACCTCATCCTCTTGAGCAGTGTACCACCATGCCCAGCTATATTTTTAATTTTTTTGCAGAGATGAAGTCTCACTATATTTCCCAGGCTGGTCTCAAACTTTTGGACTCAGGCAATTCACCTGCCTTGGCCTTCCAAAGTGCTAGGATTACAAGCGTGAGACAGTGTGCCCAGCTCAATAATATGATAATGTTTTAATGCATTCTCTATGCTTTTTAATATGAGTTTCTTAAATTACTGTTGTGTCCAAAGGGTTTTTCATATTAGCTATTCTTACTTATTTTTTAATGAATTCCATTTTTAAATCCTTTACTCATGTTTTTCTACCACAAGATTTTTTTTCTCCTATTGAGCTTTAAGAGAGATCCATAAATCAATAATTTTAATCATGGTCATATACTGTAAATATTATATTCTAACCTACTGCTTGTTTTCAATTTTGTTTATTTTCATGGCTTCTGTTACAAAATTTTATATATATATATAAAATTTATATACATATATATATATTTCTTTACCACAGGACATCATCAATGCTTAAGTAAGTAAAAATTTTAAACTATTTCTTTAAATAAGAAATTCAATAGAGCCATTTGGGAAGTAAAGAAAAATGTCAAAACAACCCCTATCCCGCATTTTTACATTTAGAACACAGAAATAAAATTTGCATAGCATTACCAGAGTATTCAATGAGATTATAGACCTTTTAAAGGTAAACTTACTTTTATAGAACTTAGTAGCTATCTCTGCTGCAGAGATTGAAAAAAGATTCCTCTGTTAAAAGAACATTTGCAAGGGCAGTTTTAGAATGCAAAAGATTATATATTTTTATTTAGTTGCAGGGAAATAGAAACACTTTTCTTCTTACTTACTAACATTTTTCTTTTCTTTCTTTCTTCTTCATTTTTTTTTTTGCTAGCACCCTTTGGAAAAACTATAGCATGATATAACATGAAGACTAAGAACAATGATCTCATTTGTTACTACTGAGAGGAGCAGAGGTCATGTCATATTTTGCATCTATATTGGCCAGCCTGCCATCTGACTTCATCCATATTGGCTGAGCAGCATCTGTGCCTAAGACAGAAAGGAGCCCATTAGACAATTTTCAATTGTGGACATTTTTAAAGATTTGATCATTAAATCTTTTCCTACCCAACATAGTAGAAAACTGGTTCTGATGGGTAGTAGAAACCAGGAAGTGGTCTAGGGCAGGATAACAGTGGTACCAGTCACCACAAGTGTGTGGAAGGAGAGAATGGGGAGAGAGGAGAATATTGAAACCATGACCACCAGATTAGCAAAAAAAAGTCTAATGATCCTAAAAATTGATGAGATTACTGATCAACAGGGGTTCTAATACACGGCTAGTAGATAGCAGAGTAAGCTAGCGAAAACCTTTTAAAAATCTCTGGAAGCACTCATGGATGCTGAGCATTCATATTTTCAGGATTGCCAGACTAGGAGGGCCTAGTCTCGGTCTTCAGGCAACAGAAACATGGGCCTGTGCAAACAAATGCCAGTCTCTTTGAGGAATTCACCATTCTCCAATCCTTTTAACTTTATTTCACAGAGCATGGTACTTTCAGCAGGATTCTTAGCAGCACACGAAGAGAGACTAATTTTGCTATGAGAAGGCTCTATTTATTTATTTACTTAGTCTCACACTACTAGAAATGGACTCATAGAAATCAACTTCTGGGATTTGAAATCCAGTATTTCATTGTGAAGCACTTGAAGGCAGCAGCCATGCCTTGCCCATCATTCTTTATTTTATCATCTTGGAAAGCTCAGGCATTTTAGAAGGATTTTAAATAAGTATTGAACTTAAGATTCTTAGAAGACAAACTTATATACTTCTTTTGCAACCCAAAGCAAAAACAAGCAAACAAAATCCTTCAAGTTTTCCTAAACTATAGTATAAAATTAAAAAGATTGCATGCATGACAATCAGTGTAGTATTAATTAAATTTGCCATAAATATTTTACACCTTTTCTCTAGTAATTAATAGCCTTTACTGTGTTTTTTTGTTTTGTTTTGTTTTGTTTTTTGAGTTGAAGTCTCACTCTGTCGCCCAGACTGGAGTGCAGTGGCCGCTCCCGGCCACCGCAGCCTCGACCTGCTGGGCTCCGGCAATCCTTCCGCCTCAGCATTCCAAGTAGCTGGAACTACAGGCGTGCTACCACGCCTGGCTGATTTTTGATTTATTGTAGAGATGAGGTCTCGCCTGCCCAGGCGGGTCTTGAACCCGCGGGCTCAGGCAATCCACTCACCTCAGCCTCCCAAAGGCGCAGGATTACAGGCTGAGTCACTGAGCCTGGCTTACCATGTTTTTAATGTCTTACAACGAAGCAAATTATTTGTAAGTAACAATGTATTTTAAACTACCACATTGAATACTGTTCATACTATAACATAATCAATTTGAAATAAAGTGAAAATTTACTCTAGGTTTCTTTACATTGTAAAGTTATTATGCAATTCTCCTAAATGACTTGAACTCATCAGGGTAGTTGAATGTCAGGTCTCTGCTTTAACAGTGCCTTCGCCGTCTACTCATTCCATAACAGCATCCCTATTTAGTCTATTCTTCTTGAATATTATACTATATTACATGTTGTATTTGTATACAGTGTCTTTCCACTGTTAGAATATAAACTCCTTGAAGACACTTTGTTAACTCCGTTCACTGATGCATCTGAAACTCCAGTAAATGCCAATGACCTAGGAATGTATTCCTTCACACTCAGAATATGCTGCTAACTAGTCTCTTTTAGGGACATTGAAGTAGAGGCTATTTCCAGCAGCTCTGAGATCTGGTCTCTCTCTCAGTCTTTGACTGTAGCAACAGAGCTCTTTCTTAGTAGTTGACAATGCCAATGCCCAAGATGCTGGCACCAAAATGAAGTGTTGACAAGGCTGCAAACCCCAAATGCCAGTCTTTGTCTTCCCCTGTGTCCAGCAGAATTATATGAACTTTGGGCAACTATTTTGGAGAGGATTCTAACAGTTTAGCAGTCTTCTCAACTCTTCCCATTTAACCATAGTCCTGGGGATGCCTGGTTAGCATATAACCAGGTACAGCCTCACATTGATCCTTATCCAGAGACTTTTCAAACCATAAGCCTGTCCTTGCCGTCTGACCTACTGGGCTCGAGTTTTTGATGTACGATGATTTTATCTAAGAGGCTTCTCTATTTCCCCATGAATCTGGTATTTTTAGTAATCGTCTGGGTCACCAGATGTCTTATCCATATCTGTTCTCCAGTGTGAATAAATTCTGTCAATTCAAGTATTTGGCTACTGGGTTTCTCAACCCAGGAGATGTGACTGACTGTATGACTAACTCAAACTCACAGAACATCCTATTATGGTGAAGAATTTCTCATACATCCCATGGCGGTTAGGAACCTGCTCAGCCCTAAATATACTAAGAACATTTTTTGTTCTTTCCCACATGCCAGTAAATGTGTTTTTAGGTCTGTTATCAGTCAAAACAGAAAGACACTGGCACAGAATCACAAAGTTAGAACAGAAGAGTAGACAAGACTTCTGCTCTACAGCTCTTTTCCTAGGTAGTCAGTCCTTGGAGAGGGAATATGAGTTCATGTGAATGAGTATAAGTAAACCTATTTTATGTTGAGTCCAGACAGAGACTATCATGAAAACTCTGTAAGAAATCTCTTCCTTCTCATCCTCACATTTGCAAACACCTCCAAGGGTATCTCAAAACTCATGAGTGTTGGAGTTTCTGATGCTCACAAGCCCATTTTTGGAAACTACCTTTCCTGCTACCTCAGGACAGTCACACAAAAACAACTTTTCTAAAGCAAACACACAATACATGCTTTTAACATAGTGATATGTAACTCTTGTGGAAAAGATATATTCACTTTAAATGTGAATGTGCCAATTATGGAAATCTAAAAAGGAAATATGAGAAGAAAATTATTTCCCAAAACCCTTACAGCCGTAAAAACCATTGTTAGAATTGTATTATTTTTCATATCATTTGTCTCTAAGAGCAGTTTTAGATCATAGTTGCTGTTATGCTTTAATTAAATTGTGTATTTTGCTTTTCCAGTTAGTATGAATCAGTATTGTACTGGATAAACATCATTTTAATTGGTTGCATATTACTTCTGTGAGCAATTCGACCAAAACATAATAACCTCTCACTTGAAGATTTTGGGGTCTCTAGTTTTAATTGTTGATGCTGACATTATTATACCATATATATAATACTATGACAATACTCACCAGGGAAAATGAAAGAGTAGGCCATCTGTCAGTATGTATTACTTTGAAGTTAATTATAATACTAATATCCCTTACCAATTTTGTGCCTACAATGTGCCACTAAACTATCTCATATCTTATTTAGTCCTTACAACAGCCAGAGCAAGATAGACGCTGTGATTCTATGTTTCTTACAGGATGATGCTGATACTCACTGATTAAACCACATGCCCCAACTCTTAGCCATTGCAGGTTGCGCTGGATGTTGGAATCAGGGTCATCTGAATCTAAAGCCTGTGCTCTTGAGCACTTTCCACTGTGCAATGCTGTCTTAGATAAATATATATACATATGCTGATATATACATATATGTGTGTGTATGTGTATGCATATTCCCATGTTCCATTTTTTTTTATGGTATGAAGATAAAAGTGACTTTTTCTTATTGAAATATGTTATATCAGCATATATATGTATATACAAATACATATATATATATATCAGCTAAGAAGAGAAAAAGTGATCAAGAAAAGTACTAGGTATAAGGAAAATTCAGCATCTTCATAATCTTGGTAAGAAAAATTCAACATTTTCATAATCCTGGTAGGTATAAATGCCCCCTAGCATTTGGCACGGTGGGCAATACAGACCCAGGTGACTCAGATGGGACCATTGTGTTTGGTAAATAATAATTATTTCCTGCCACGATCATGTTCAATCAGACCTATGCACAGTTGAGGTGATCTCCAAATTATTGGGGAGCACTGACAAGCATTGAGAGCCTCTTTTGTGCCAGGCAAAATGAATGGTACTGACAAAAGTGTGAGGGGCAGATGGCAAAACCAAGCATTTAAGTAAAATGTGACAACTGACATTGAATTCAAGAAGGAGATCACCAACCTTATTCTCTGGAGTGAAAGGCAAATCAGACATGGCTTTCCAGCACATATCGCACCACAAGTAGGATTAGAGGATCCAGCTGAATGAAAAGTTGGGGGAAGCAATCGGTGAAAAGAGATGGCTTTTTAAAGTGGTCAAACAAGACCCTGAGTGCCTTTTCTAGGACAGGACCTTTTCCATCAGTACTAGTGCCTCTCACAGTGCTTGGCACACATGAGGCTGCCAATGGCCACTAAATACATACATACATGCATAAACAAAAACTGGATAGATGAATGAATAGATGATAGATGGATGATAGAAGATCGATGATATATCCATGAGTATATATAGAGAAATATGGATAGATAGATAAGTAGATAGATACAGATAATAAACGTGTGTATAGGAGAAAGATTCATAAAGATGGAGACACATCAATCAATACGTAGAAATAGATACATTATGCATACATACATGTATGTATCTATCTCTGTGTATGGATAGATGATGAAAGGGTAGACGGATCAGACAGAAAGAAATATACATAAGATTTTTTTTTACTCTGTTATTACTGCAAGCCTAGAGCATATTAGGTGCTGAATGAATAACTGGTTTTTAATGAAATGATTTGTCCATGGAGGCTATGTCTTTACATAAACTTCAAGATATTGACTCTATGCAGTTTCTTCCCAGTCCCTCATGCTGCATTCTGTAGCCTAGTGTAGCACCGTATCCCATGCTACTGTGAGGCACACACCTAGGGAAAAAGTTTTGGACAACCTAGACCATCCGTGTCATCTACCCTGATCCCTGCTTTCTCATTATATGTATTTTTTCTTTTAAACACAACCTGAATATGGATGAGACAAATATCTGAAACCTTTTATAACAAAATGAGAGGATTCATTTTTTATATTTAGAAGACATGAGATTGAAGTCAAGAGATGCAGGGGACAATATATAATTCACAAGCAAAATAATTCCTATGAAAATACAATCTTCGATAAACATACGTGTGCAGGTATCTTTTTTAAAGAGTGATTTGAGTTCTTCAGGGTATATTCCCAGTAGGGGGATTGCGGGGTCATACGGGAGGTCGATATTTAGAGCTTTTAGGAATCGCCACCCTGCTTTCCACAGAGGTTGCACTAGTTTACATCTATCATAATACTATAAGAAAAGGATTGACAGTGGCGGGAAACTTTGGGGGGGCAGGGAGGGGAAGAGAGGTGGGATTAACGGTAGTCAATGTCTGTCTGGGGACGGGGGGGACATCCCTTATTAACAAGGGTGACTGAACGATGCATATTTGTATACCTAACCCTTAGCTGTCCCTCACAATTTTAAAATAAAAATAAGTTTAATAATATAAAAAAGAAAATACAATCTTCTAGTTACTATATTTAAAAATTGTTTGCATATGAAAAATCATCTTGTTAAAATTCATAGGGTTTAGTTTGTCACCAACAGTTGCAGTATTTTTATCTGGAGTTCATACCACAATCTCATGTTTACAAAAAATGGGTTTCTTCTAAGTTTTGCAAGTATGACAATAGATGTCCATTCAATGTGACCATTATCCACTGACCTACTTCTTGCTGCTCACCCACCAGGACCTTCTGAGGCAGCCTGCTGACACCCTTGTTTGCCGCTTTTACCCTTTTATCTCATAACAAGCCATCAGCCTCATCCTGGCAAAGAGTGTAAATTACCACTGACTAGTCAATGGCTATAACTTCTTATCCATCAAGACACCTTCTTCCACAAATAGCTCTTTGGAATCATCTATAAGATAAATTTAGCCTCTTTTTCTCCTATTCTGTTATCTCTATTATGTCACCTGAAATGTGACCTTTTTTTCTCCCTTTTGAGTACTACCTTTGCTTACTTTGAATCTCCATTTATTTTCCTGCCACCTTAAAGATTTTCAAAAAGTGAGAAAACTATTAGAGATTTGGAAATGAATATACATGTCCCCAAGCTGTTGAAATCTTGTTTCCAAACATAGAGATGACTTGAATAGAAAGAAAGTAAAGTATTATAAATGCTCTTAAAGGATGACTTTACAACGACAATCTGAATTTTATTCTGTGGGTAGATTTCTTCAACAGTGATTTAGTTATTTATAATAATAACTACATGAAAACCAATGATCATAAAAGAACAGTGATCATTTTTTTCATCTGAACACAATGCAATTGGAATATCTTCAGAGATTAAAAAAAAAATTTCCAAAAATTCAAAGCATGTGTTGGATGTAAACCAACATGAAACCATCTCCTATCTCTCAGCCAGGGTGGAAGTCCCTTGAGGAGGGCATGCTGACTTCAGGCTGGCTGCACTCTCCATAGAGCAGCAGGCCAGGAAACCCCTATTTCTTTCCCCAACTCTAGTTAACACATGGCAGAAGTTTTGCTCAGCTTCCACAAGTTATTTGAATTTTGTAGTCCTGGTATTATCTTGTCTTGTGGAATGACTGTTTTCTCACATGAAGAGCAGATCTGGGTGGATTGCCTCACAGCACTTCTTTCCTTGTTTGTATTCTTGTTGATGTGAGGAATTGCAGCAGACTCTGTGGGAATTCTGCACATGTGAGAGAACAGAATATCATGTAAGATGATTGTGTTTTCTCCTAGAAACAGAGAGCTATTGGGCTTCTGAAGACTAATTTAAAAATACAAAGCAGAAACAAGACTCCTTCTCCAAGAGCAGAGAAGGAATCTGAAGCCCAGGGTTTTTTAAAGCTTCTTTGAATTTGGTAAAGTGGTACATTGAAGATCACTGGGAAATCCTACTTAGTAGATTCTACTAGATATGACTTTTTTCAGCAGTTGTGCAAATCCCAAGATTGTCTCTATTCTTTTTTGCCTTTCTGAAGCAATAACATGAAAAAATAAAACTCTCAAACCACACCAACAAATTTACTCTGTAGTTTGGAAAATAATTTTGGACAAAAGAAAAATAATTTATCTATCTATCTATCTATCTATCTATCTATCTATCTATCTATCTGATATCTTAACAGATGAAAGGTTCAAAAAATAAAAATCGGCACGTTGATTTTTTTCATAATCAATATTTTTTATTATGGTTTTGTGGGGTACAGTTAAGGGTTAGGTGTACAATTACGTTTCATTCAGG
>NW_006993613.1:217775-219656 GCF_000164805.1 Carlito syrichta
GTACCGTCAGTCATTTTCTTATAGTATTACATTGGATGTTCAAGGTCCATTATATGAGTGAGAACATGTGATACTTGGATCTTTGTTTCTGTGAGAGGTCACTCAGTATTATAGACTCTAGTTCCATCCAGGTTGCTGCGAAATTCATGATTTTATTCTTTTTTATGGCTGCGTAGTATTCCACATTGATATTTTAATTTCCAACTAATCAGGGAAAACAAATAATTTATATTTTGGCCACTATATTTGAAAGTGTACTGATGAAATCTGCCATCCGTGTACCAAATTCTTTACCCACAAATGCGAGAATTTACATCTATGGGAACAGAGCTATAGCTGTGACTAATGAAAGGGTCACCTGTAATATTACCCTGTGATATTTATATCTAGTTCTAGAAGGAGTACACATCCATTAAAATCAATGTGCAAAACATTGCCAAAGTATAAAGATATATCTAAGGATAATCTCAGTCATCTTCTTTTATGTTTTCCTAAATGATCTTTTTTGTTTTCCTAAATGATCTTTTATGTTTTCCTAAATGTTTTAAAAATGATCAGAGCACGTATTATTTACAATTTGATATTTTGACTTTTCATTGGGCATTATTTCATAAACATTTTCACAATTTTTTCAAAACCATCCATTTCAGGGTAACTTAAGAGTCCATCTAGTTAACCTATTCTTGTTAGCCGCACCATACTTGCAGGATATTATGTGTACACACATATATATCCACAAATATACTCAAATATATTTTATTATTTAAAAAGAACCATGTTTATTTTATAAAAATTGGTAAGTATAAAAGAATATAGATGGAAGGCTGAGGCAGAAGGATCGCTGGAGCCCAGCAGATCGAGGTGCAGTGACTGGGAGCAGCCACTGCACTCCAGTCTGGGCGACAGAGTAAGACTCCAACTCAAATAAAAAAATAAAAAATAAAAGCATATAGAGATTTAAAACTTGTTCAGAACTCCATTGTATATGAGAAACCACTATCATTTTTAATATTTTTAAGATTTGCTCTTTTTCTTAAATTCTTCTAAACTTGACTTTACCTAATAATATGTATTTTCCCATGGCAATAACACATTTAAATGCAATTTTAGCCAGGCATGGTGGCTCAATTTCAGGACTTTGGGAGGCCGAGGTGAGGGGATTGTCTGAGCACACAGGTTCGAGAACAGCCTGGGCAACTTGGTGAGACCTCATCTGTACAATAAATCAAAAAATTAGTCAGGTGTGGTAGCACGCATCTGTAGTTCCAGCTACTTGGAAGACTGAGGGGGAAGGATGGTCTGAACCCAACAGGTAGATGCTGAGGTGGCCGTGAGTATGCCACTGCACTCCAGCCTCGGCGACAGAGGGAGACTCCCAACTCAAAAAACAAATAAATAAATAAATAATAAAATGCAACTTTATTGGACATGTATTATCTAACGATAAGTAATTACCATAATTGACATAAGTAGTTTGCTAACATTGAGCATTTAGATTGTTTCCGGATTTTCATTATTATAAAAAAACTTGCTATTAGACATAACCAAATTACTAAGAATTACTAATTCTAGAATTACTCGTTTGAAAGGTATAATCACTTTGAAGGACCTGACATTTTTTACCAAGAGTATTCTAAAATGTGTACGTATTTGCTCTGCCACTCACAGTGAAAGAGTGTAGATCTCATTAGTTTCTAACATACAGGCAAATATAGACAAGCAGGGAAGGAAGATACAAAATACTACACGCAGATTTATTTCAGTTCTCGGCAAACACTTGAGAACGTTACATGGACTATTTTAAAGAAAATTTTCATAAGGGTTGAAAGTATACCATAATTTCTTTTCTTTTTCTTTCTTTCTTTTTTTTTTTTTTTTTTG
>NW_006993613.1:220077-228552 GCF_000164805.1 Carlito syrichta
AAAAAAATCAGCCGGGCGTGGTAGCACGTGCCTGTAATTCCGGCTACTCGGAAGGCTGAGGCGGAAGGATGCCAAAGCCCAGCAAGTCGAGGCTGCGGGAGCGGCCACTGCACTCCAGTCTGGGCGACAAAAAGAAAATAAATGCACTTCAAAAACAAGCCTGTGCTTTTATAACCAAAACAGGATAAATCCCAAGATGTCTGAAGCTGTTAGCATTTTGAAAAATTGGAGAGAAGGCCAAATGGGGAGGGGTGAGTTTCCCCAAGCTGGCGAAAGGTGTTTCCTAAGAATACCCCTTGGCAGGTGGCTCAGGAACCAGAGGAGAGTGACATTCGCAATGCCGAGCAGCAGGAACAATATAGGCAGCAATTACCACACAGATGCAGACCATTCATCCATTGATTAATTTCTTGTAGGGTGAGAGGGTGGATTTGAGGGGGAGGATTGCATCTGGGGGTTCCACGAGCATGTGGTTCAGTTTGGATCAGAGGACATTATCGACCGATATAGAAACTCATCTCAGTATTTTGAAAAGCAGGTTGGCCGAGTTGTCTGGTACTCGCTGAACACCAACCCAGAAAGAGGACCACCAGGAGCCAAGCAGATAGAAACCCAACAAAGTCGCAGCAGTTTAGAACCAGGATCCATTCTTAATAAAAATGGACTATCTTGCTTTGCCAATGTCCTCAGTGGTATGGGGCTCAGCAAGGAAAGGAAGAACAAGATAGCTCCCAGCTAGCCCTGGAGGAGACAGGAGCTCACAGAGCTTCCACTCTCCAAACCTCTTTATCCTAGTTCTCTGGTAGGCAGAGGAATGAAAGAAAAGCAGTTATTAGGCAAATATCCAGAGGATTCGATTACAAGTGCATTTTACATCTTTGTAACTAAAGAAACATTTTGCTTTGTTCATTCACTGTTGAGATTCTAGAACCGTGCCATCTGGTATAGTGGCCACTGGCTCTAGATTTCTATGTAAACTTAATTAAAATAATATGCATTAAAAAACTTCAGTGTCAGCCGAGCTCGGTGGCTCAGCCTGTAATCCCAGCACATTGGGAGGCCGAGATGAGTGGATTGCTTGAGTCCAAGTGTTCGAGACCCAACCGGGCAACTTGGCGAGACCTTGTCTCTACAATAAAAAAAAAAATAGCTAGGCGTGGTAGTGCACACCTGTAGTTCCAGCTACTTGGAACGCTGAGGCAGGGAGGATCACCAGAGTCCAGCAGGTTGAGGCTGTGATGGCCGGGAGTGTGCCACTGCACTCGTCTGGGCAACAAAGTGAGACTCCAACTCAAAAAAAAAAAAAAAATTCAGTCACACTCGCCACACTGCAAGCACTCAAGAGCCATATGTAACTCATGTCTACTGCATTGGACTGTGGGACAAGTGTCGGCACCCTCACAGGAAGTACTATTGGACAGTACTTCTCTAGAACATGCTATAAGAACAACATCGTGGCTTTCATTGACCTACATCTTTAATAAAAGCTTCCTCCTTGTAATTCCTCCAACTGAGAGGAGAAGCTCTGATAGGAACCAAATATACCCTCAGGAGCTTTTGGTTCAAAGGGGTAAGTTGAGAATGCCAAAACTGTCTTCTTCAAATCAAAGTACAAAGAAATGATGCGAAAGGTATAAAATAATTTGAACTAATTATTAAAGCAAAAAGTATCTCTAAGGTCAGAAAAAAGAAAATCCTCTCATTTTTGAGGAAGATATTTCTAGACAGAATTCTGTAGTCAAGGGACTTCTGGAAATTTAAGAAAAAGGGACAAAAATTCTCTAAGTATTTGAGAAAAGGACATGAGAAGAGGACAGAGCATTAATGCAAGAGGAGCCTTTCCATACCTGTTGACATTTGGGGATGTCATGGTGCTGGGATTTGCCTCTGCCAAAGACAATATTTCCTCCTTTGGTGAAGGATTTGGAGGTCAACTCAAACAGCCGATGTCTCATTCTCTTTCTTAACAGGATGCCTTCCCTCCACCCCCAGATCATTAGAAAACCAACACCCAAAACTTGCTTGTAAAAGATCAGTCTTCATAAGCCTACTCCTTTTGCCAAACATTCCTTTATTCCCCATATCCCTTAAAGCTAGGGTTGGTGGTGTATTGTTCTGATCAATGTCATTGTTCTAATACAGACTGTGTTTTATTTAAGCATGGTACTAAGAGATTGGGAGACAACTGCCGTTGAAAAGACAAATTGCTATACTCACAGATTCCAAGAAGAGGGGCCCCTGGGCAGCACTGGGGCTCGTCAGAAGGTGGCGGGAGTGAGGGGAAAGTGTGGACAAGAGCCTTAGTTGTTCTTTCTGTGAAAAGGAACAGGCAAGCCAGGGCAGGCTGGTTTAGGATTGACCACTTTGAATAATTTAAGTTACTTCTGGGGCAAATGGTCTGTCTTTAGTTGTCTGGTGCTTGACCCTGGGGTGATTAGGGCAGGTAGATAGTGGCCCATAGTGTTAGAACCAGATAAAGGAGTTGATTGAGATGTGGGCTCTGGATTGGTTGGTTTGCATTTGACAGGTGCTACGAATTAGTTAACCCTGAGAAGAACAGTCAGCTCCAGGATTAGCAAGGCCCAAAATGTCAGACTATTCAGAATACAGAAAAAAAAAAGTATAATAACACACTCATGTGAAGGGAAATCAGCTGTGGAAGTTTGGGGAATTATTGTTCTGGGAATACATGTGCTCGTAAAAAGTAGAGAAAGGAAAAAGAGGAAAAATGATTGTTGCTATTCCCTATTTGTGATGTTTCGAATAGCAGTAGCCATGTGGTAACCATCAGGTTACATCTGTTAAGAGGAATAGTAAATACGTCAAAGATAGAATAGTAAAGAGACAGAAGTTCTGAACACTTGATGGCATCTTTGAGAAGCTGAATCAATGTCAGAGGACATCCACTTCTTTGTTACTTATTATGTTAGAAAAATAATCCCTTGTTTCTTCGTCACTGGTGGAAAGGGTTTCAACACTGAATATTTTCCTGATAGTGAAATGGCAACACTTCAGTGGAAACTTCCCTCTCTGCCCTGTTTAGTTTAACACCCACGCCAGCACTTCCTGCCTCTGTCCCTACCTCTTTTCTCCTGGCACTTCGATAGCTGTATATTCTGTAGCCACATACAGCCACTGTGTATTACACGTATTTATTTATTTATTTATTTATTTTGAGTTGGAGTCTCACTCTGTCGCCCAGACTGGAGTGCAATGGCCGCTCCTGGCCACCGCAGCCTCCACCTGCTGGGCTCCGGCGATCCTTCCACCTCAGCCTTCCAAGTAGCTGGAATTACAGGCATGCGCTACCACGCCCAGCTGATTTTTTGATTTATTGTAGAGATGAGGTCTCGCTGCCCAGGCGGGTCTCGAACCCGCGGGCTCAGGCAATTCACTCACCTCAGCCTCCCAAAGGCGCGGGATTACAGGCTGAGTCACCGAGCCCGGCTACACTTATTTATTATCTTCCTCACTCACAAGAATGTAAGTCCTTCCATGAAGGAAGGACTTCTGTTTGTGTTATACAGCTGCAGTGACTACAAAGTGCATCAATGAATGAGTGTGCTCTTAATTACATCGGTAGATGTTTGTAATAAGATAAAAGTGTTCTACTGACACTGCAGTGTAAATATCTTTAGTGGCAAGGCAAATTATGTAAATTGAATTATGAAAGTTTAGAACTGAAACAGAAATTAGAAATTTTCCATATGAGAAAACTGAGGTCAAGAAAGGCTCTAAGGTGGCAATGGTTATGCTCATATATCATATACAACCTAAACTAATTCTGCTGAGTCCAAATGTAGCTCATTATAATTAATCATTTGATTGCCGTAGTGATATTAGCTTATATCCTATTTGAATGTATATACCTTTAGGCTGTACAGTTGCATATGCCAGTATTCAGTCTTTTTAAAAAAATCTTTAATTTCAAAGGTGTGGGGTACGATTCATGGTTAGGTATACAAATTTCATATGCAGGTATCCTTCCTTGTTGATGAAGTATACCCACCCTCTCCTAGAGATTTCCACTACTACCAATCCTGCCTCCCCACCCCCCAGGAGCTTCCTGCTGTTAATCATTTTCTTATAGTATTATGATAATTGTCCAAGGTTCGCTTATGAGTGAGAACATGTGGTACTCAGTTCTTTGTTTCTGAGAAAGAACACTCAATATTATAGACTCTAAGTCCATCCAAGTTGCTGTGAAGTTCATAATTTTGTTCTATTTATGTCTGCATAATATTCCATCAGTTATATGTACCATATTTTTTTATCAAGTCCTCTTTCGATAGGCAGCATGGTTAGTTCCATGTTTTTGCTATTGTGAACAATACTGCAATAAACATACGTGTGCCAAAAAATATGGATTCCATTTGGCTCATCCTTTTATGCATTTGGTCACTATTTTGAAATATTTTTTCATAAAATCTAAGCCTTCAAATATTGGAATATTCAAATATTGTCTTGTTTAACTTCCTTGAAAGTCATGACCTCCATTATTTAATAAACAGCATTGTCTTAGTCTGTTTTATGCTGCTCTAACAGATGACCACAGATTGAGTAATTTACAATGAACAGGTTTTTCTTTGGCTCACAGTTCTGAAGGTTGGAAGTCCAAAATTGAAGGACTGGAAACGGATAAAGGTCTTCTTGCTGTGTCATCCCATGGTGAAAGCTGAGAGGACAAGACAGGGACAAGTTTACTCCTGAGATAATGAACTCACTCCCAAGATAATGGCATCAATCCATTAATGGCAGAAATGTCCTATGACCCATCACCGCCCAGCACACCCCATCTCCCAGCACTACTATACCAAGGAATAAGTTTTCAACACATGGACTTTCGACAATACATTCAAATCGTAGCAAATATTAATTTTAAAACATATAAACTAAATGTTTAATAAATAATTAAAATGATTGATGAATATATTATCTTCTTTGTTCTAGAAATTGGATTTAGACTTTATTTTTTCCATTAATTGAAAGTCTGCAATTTAATTTCAAGACAACATAGGGTTTAAAACTCTTGTAACTTTATAAAACATGTTCAATATTTATTATAAATAAATATCATTGCTTAAAAATTTTAGCTTCAAATTAGCCAGGCGTGGTAGCGTGTGCCTGTAATTCTAGCTACTCGGAAGGCTGAGGCGGAAGGATCACCAGAGCCCAGCAAGTCGGGGTTGCGGTGGCCGGGAGCGGCCACTGCACTCCAGTCCGGGCGACAGAGTGAGACTCCAACTCAAAAAAAAAAAAAAACATTTTAGCTTCAAGAATAGTTGATTTTTCAAGCCATTGAGCCATGATTATCACACTATGCAAGAATGTTAATTAAGTCTAGAAAGAGAGGCGATCTAATACTTGGGTGTATATTTTTATATTAGCCAAGAAACTCACTGGTTAAATCTCCATATTGACATTATTTACTTTATCCGTTGATGCTGATGTTTAATGTATTTGCTAAATTAAACAGTATTCTACTTAACAAAATTATACTTTAAGGACTAAATCTTAGATTTCTTAAGCCAAATGATCAAACAGAAACTGCACAGACAATCTAGCCCAGGGGAAGTCCCATCAAAGGATGAAGCAGATAAGTCAGTCAGGAATAATGAGTCATAAAAGGAAAAACTGATCATTTTATTTGACTATTTGGTTTAAAATATGCACAAAGCTTGGGGCCTCCTTTTCACACTGCACACAGCAATTCCATATTTCTTTCACTTTTTCTGAACACAATCATTGGGGACTTACTAAGTGGCAGTCACCATGCTAGGCATGGAGATATCTGGAACTTGCAGTCAAAGATCTCACTAAGGAGGATCAGGTGTGACCATTGTGGATCCCCTTCCACTTCCCATGATGTGGTCACTTTATGCTAATTGTATGTACCCCATACTGTTCTAGGCACAGGGTGGCTACAACAGGAAACCGAGGTAAGTGAGGAATTGGGAGCTATTAGAACACTAACACTCACTGAGAAGTCCAGGTGCTGTCAGGGAGAAATATTTATGGGGAAATGGGTTTAATGATGATAGTGGGTGTGAGGGTGGGACAGGTGACTTCTGGGTGTGCCCTGAAGAAGAGGAGAGAGAACAAGGAACAGACAAAAAGAACAGCATATGCAAAACACAAATGAGTGAAAGGGCATGGTGGGAGGTGGGAGGGTGCCTTCAGTGGGCTGGCCTTGGTCTATGGTGAGGGAGAATGGTAAAAGACAGACTGGAGAGGGAATCTGGGATTTGACTGTGGAAACAAACTACTAAAGCTAGGAACAGCCACAGCAGCACATAGGAGCTAGGAAGCACAGAGGGATGTGCCATCAGGAGAGGCAAGCTTCAAGTCAGCAGGACCCTAACCGGATGTGAACTGGGTGGGGAGCAAACCTAGAGGACCCTCAGTTTTCCAGATGGATCATTTTTCTTTTCTTACTTGAAGTCGTTTAAGAGCTGGAAACCCTTAATGAAGTAGGGACAAAGTTGACAACCAAATTAGATGAAGGGCTTTTGGTATGAATAATAAGAAACAAGAAAGATGAGTCAAGAGATTCATACAAACATTTGAACAGAGACAATACCCACCTCTGGACAAACTGTACTGGATGATACCTAACTTCCCCCCAACAAATTGTCCATTTTGGAGGAGTTAGTGAGTTGAATCCTTTCTTCCCAGATGTAATAAGAGGCTTTCCCTTTTCCAGTTTAACTACCTTGGTTACAGTATCACCCTCTCCCCTGGGCATAGGTATGCTCATCTGGATAAGCAATTGCCTCAGTCTGGACAACTGAATCAGAGAAAGCATTTGAGAAGGGCTGTGAGCAAACAGAATGTCCTGACATGTATCTCCTTCCTACTTTTACTGGAAAACAACAAAATCACTGACATTTCTGGCTCTCCCTTTCAATGTGCTTATTAAGAACTCTGTGAGCATCAAACCTGGAAATAAAAATACTGAATGTTATGAAATCCCGAGAACCAGGAAGCTTCTGGAAATGGTTTGTAGGAAAAGGGCGTCTGAGCCTTCTTGGGAGGCTTGCTTCAGGCCCGAGGAACTGTGAAGTTGAGCGGGCACACCTCACCAGGGAGCTGGGGGTTCTGGGAACACAGAACTTGAGTCTGAGGCCAGGTCCTGGCCAGCAGGTCCTCCTCCCAGCTGCCAGCTCAGGAAATCCTGGGGATACAGATTTTGGGGGTGATACTTTGAGGCTGTCAATAGTTGACCCCCCACTTGCTGCTGCAATAATAAAAAAATAACATTTTGGTACATGATCCTTCTATGGGGTTCATGACTCCCTTGTACTTACAGAAAGCAGTATTATCCCCATTTTGCAACAGGTGAAAGGAAGGTTAAGGGAGCATCGGCAAACAGTCCAACCTCACCTGGCTGGTAAATCATGAATCTCCAATATGGATTTGGAGAGGCCTCCAACGCCCCTGTTCTTCTTCTAGGAGCACTTTTGAGGCCTGGTCAATCATGGCAACTGAGACGTGAGAACGATGAGATAAGGGAAATGCCCAGGCAGAGGGCCCCTGAGAGCAGGGGACAGAGGGCGAGTCGAGGGAGACCTAGGCTCCCAGGAGGTCAGGAGCTGCCAGGAAAGGGATCTTTCTCCCAAGTTGGTGACCTTGCAAGCAAGTCCAGAATCTGGCTTCTATGAAAAGTGACTCAAATTCAGTTCATTTAAAAATGCTGGACTCTTAAAGTGCACAACAGAGTTCTACACCAGGCTTGGATGAGGAAAGGCAGAGAAAAACAACACCTGTCGGCATTTTTGGGATCACATGCCCACCTTCATTCTCCTAACAGTCATTTAGCTTTTGATTTCAGCATTGACCAATTTAACAGAAATCTTTACCCAGAACCAGCGATTTCGGGCCTCCTAAAAGCCCGTGGCATTTATCTGGGTTTGTCTCCAGCAGCCCCATCACTGCCTGATTGCTTTGTGGGTCTCGAGGGGAGGCTGACGGCTGCAGCATCGTCTTTGTCATCAAGATGATGTACCTTTCTCTCTCCTGATTTCCCTTCGGCTTTTATCTAGTACTTGAGGTGAAATATTTTGTACAACATTATGTACAGTATATCCTCATTTCTCTAAAAACACAAGACAACAGAGCAACTTTATATGCATAGAAATCATGCTAATGGTGGCTCCCTCCACAGCCAGGGACTGGGGTGTTGATGGGTGTGTGTGTGTGTATGTGTGTGTGTGTGTGTGTGTGTGTGTGTGTATGTGTGTGTTGAATCTCTTTTTTATTTTATAATTTATACTTTTTTAAACTTGAATTGCTTTCATAATTTTTTTTTTTTTTGAGTTGGAATCTCACTCTTTCACCCAGACTAGAGTGCAGTGGCTGCTCCCAGCCACCGCAGCCTTGACCTGCTGGGCTCCGGCGATCCTTCCGCCTCAGCCTTCCAAGTAGCCGGAATTACAGGCATGCACTAGCACACCCAGCTGATTTTTTTTTTTTTTG
>NW_006993613.1:228614-239824 GCF_000164805.1 Carlito syrichta
ATCCGCTCACCTCAGCCTCCCAAAGGCGCGGGATTACAGGCTGAGCCACCGAGCCCGGCTTGCTTTTAAACGATATGTCATGGCAGTAAAATTGAAAGGCTAGTTAGATACATAAACTTTTAAAAATTAAATTTTAAAATAAAAAACTGATTTGAATTTTTAGATTTTAACTTCAGAAAATTGAAAAGTCTTTCCCTGAGCATCATAGTACTTACGAGCATGTTTCCAGGAGCACGTCCAGTTTAGAGTTCTCTTTCCAGACTGGAGATGTCCTGGCTTAAATTATTTGGAAAAAAATATTTCTTTTACTGCTTCTTTTGTGTGGAAACTGAAAAACGCCCTTGACACATGCCACCTCCCTCTACCTCTTAACTGTCAACACCATATGAGCAGGCCACCTAGTTATGCAAAGGACACAATCTGAAATGACTGAAGAGGACTTGATTGGCTGGGACCTTCCAATGGCAGCCATAGCACACTGAATGTGAGGATATGGATCTGATGGGAGGATCCCAGGACACAACTCATATGCTATCCCTTCTCATGCATGGGGTATATCCCAAGACCTCCAGTAGATGTTTGAAACCACAGATTGTATTGAACACTGCATGTACTATGTTTTTTCCTACTCATATATATCTATGATAAAGTTTAATTTTTGTGTGTGTGTGTCAGAGTCTCACTCTGTAATCCACGCTGGAGTGCATTGGCACACTCACAGCCACCATAACCTCAACCTGGTGGGCTCAGGTGATCCTTCCGCCTCAGTCTTCCAAGTAGCTGGAAACACAGGAAGGCATGTACCACCACGCCTGGCTTATTTTTTTTATTTGCTGTAGAGACGGGGGTTCACCATGTACCTCAGGCTAGGCTTGAACCCCTGAGCTCAGGCAATCCTCTTGCCTCAGTCTCCCAAACTGCTGGGATTACAAGCATGAGCCACCACACAAGGTTGATCAAATTTAGTTTATGGGGACTGGACACGGTGGCTCACACCTATAATCCCAGCACTTTGGGAGGCTGAGGTGAGAGGATTGCCAGAGTCCACGAGTTCGAGACCAACCTGGATAACTTGACAAGACCTCATTTCTATAAAATCAAAAAGTTAGCCAGGCCTGGTGGCACACACCTGTAGTCCCAGCTACTTGGAAGGCTGAGGCAGAATAATCGCTTGAGCCCAGCAGGTCGAGGCTGCGGTGGCCGGGAGCGTGCTGCTGTACTCCAGCCTGGACAACAGAGTGAGACTCTGACTCAAAACAAAAAATTTAATTTATAAATGAGGCACAGTAAAAGATTAACAACAACCACTAGTGATAAAATAATTGTAAGGATATGCCACTATTCTTGCACTCTGGGCCGTTGTTAAGTAAAATAAGGGTGACCTGAACACAAGCACTGCAATACTGTGACAGTTCATCTAAAAATGAAACGATTCCTAAGTGATTCATGGGCAGGTAGTATAGACATCATGGATACCCTGGACAAAAGTATTGTTCACATCCTTGAGCAGGACAGAGTGGGATGATGGAAGATTTTATCACTCCACACAGAATGGCCCACAATTTAAAACGTATGTTTATTTCTGGAATTTTTCACCTAATACTATAGGGCCATGGTTGACATCAGTTAAATGAAACCTCAGAAAGCAAAACCTTGAATAAGGGAGATTACTGTTTATGAGGCAGTTGACTAAGTTTCACTTTCAGTACCAAAGATGAAAATCAACGGACTTAGTAAAAGTCCTAATTTATTCACAGAAGAAAGGCAAAAATTTATGTGCTTGTCTCACTAATAAACAGTTTAAAGAAAATGCTTATCTCAGTCTAATATACTTCATTTCAGACATCCTTAATTAATTCTAGAATTTGCTTATTTCCGACATAATTGCTATGCAAACATACACTTCATTCTACAAGCAACACCACAGCAAGGCTGTGCTTTATTTTAAGAACCCAGTGGAACAATGGTCACACACAAGTCAGGTCTAGGTTAAGCTGCAATGTCATGTTGATCATTCTGTCTCAGGCACAGCCATGACCTTAGAAATATCCATTAATTTACTCAGTAAGGTAGTCCATTTTTTGCAGGTGAGGAAAGGATGTCTAAGTAACTTTTTCATGGTTTCTCAGCTAATAAAAGTTGACAGAATTGGCCTTTCTACCCAGAAAAGCTGGCTCTGAGACCATTCTCTGTGTTTATACCTTCATATGCCTCTAGTTACCTCTTTATGTCATATATTTAAAAAACAAAATATAAGAATAAAATGAAACCGATGGCTTCATGTTTGGACAACATGCAGCCAGGAAGCTTCTTGGAGACTTAAACAATTGAGATACATGTCATGTAGTGAACAATACTTGGTAATGCTGACAACTTCAATAACTTGGAAATTGTTGGCAGAAATTGTAGCTCTAGTGGCAGAAGCTGGATAATAGAATATTGTTTACGTGTCATAGTTGCAGTAAGCTTTATTTTTAAGGTGTTACATAGTAGGACAGAGAAGGGGAGAGAGTGGGGGAATGAAAGGCATGTTTCTGAAAAAAAAAAAAAGGACCCTTGAATTGCCTGTCCACGAGTTCGAGACCTCACCTCTACAATAAAAATAAAAAAATTAGCAGTAAAATGCTTGTAGTTCTGACTACTTGGAAGGCTGAGGCAGAAGGATCACCGGAGCCCGGCAGGTCAACTCTGGGGTGGCCATGAGCATGCCACTGCATTCCAGCCTGGATGATGGAGTGAGACCCAACTAAAAAAAAAGGCCTTGAGTAACAAAGACCCAGTAAGACTGCTCAGTTAGTTACAATGAATCAAGGCAAAGTTACACCCATGTAGTTAGGATGTTTGCCTCCTTGTGAATCTCATATTGAAATATGATCCCAGTTGGGCTCGGTGGCCCAGTTTGTAATCCCAGCACTTTGGGAGGCCAAGGCTAATGGATTGCCTGAGTCCATGGGTTCGAGACCAGCCCGGCAACTTAGGGAGATCTTGTCTCTACACTAAAGAAATAAATAAATTACGCGGGAGTGGTAGCCCGCACCTGTAGTTACAGTGACTTGGAAGGCTGAGGCAGAAGGATCTCCTGAGCCCAGTGGGTTAACACTGGAGTGGCTGTGAGTGTGCCATGACACTCCAGCCTGGGTGACAGTGAGACTCTAACTCAAAAAGATAGAAAGGAAGGAAGGAAAGAAAGAAGGAAGGAAGGAAGGAAGGAAGGAAGGAAGGAAGGAAGGAAGGAAGGAAGGAAGGAAGGAGGAAAGGAAGGAAGGAAGGAAGGAAGATAGAAAGCATGTATTCCTAAATATTTCTAGTGGCCTTATTTGGTTGGATTAGAAGTTCAGTTTACTCTGAAGTGGACTTCCCATCACAGCAACATCCGTGTTACCTTCTGTTCTGCAATTTCAGATCATGGTTGTTCACCCTTCTCCAGGCTCGTATGATGATGTAAGTTGTTTGTTGTGAGGAGTATATACCTAAGAATAACGATCATTGGAGCTCCCTAAGATCAAAACACGTGCTTATATCTATTTATATAATCAGCTTTTTAATATAAGTTTGTGGAATAAAGACCAATTTACCATATTTCTGGACAGAGTACGTCTCTTTCTCCTAAGAGACCAAAGAATGTCATTAAACAGTTTTCTCAAGAAAGTCGTGAGCTTTTGGAAGGCAGAGATTGTATCTCATTGTATTGAGGTAGGAAATGTATATGTTCAGGTTTAAAACAGGAAGTTCCTGTGCCTAATGCAGGCCCCCAGACCCCACCTTGGAGATGGGGAAACATGGTGGCTTTCAGCTCTCCACTTGGGAGGTTAACAGGAAATGCTCTGGTCGCCTGCAATGTCCGTAGCAGTGCAGGTCAGTGGTCAACAGTGGAAAAGGATTCTTGCTTGCTTCTTGTCCAGGTTACCACATGGGCAAGACTGCACAACCTGTGACATCAAGCTGCCTCAAGAGAAATAGCAAAAACATGGAATCAACCGTGTTGCCCATTGAAACTGGACTGGATAAAGAAAATGTGGTACATATACACAACAGAATATTATGCAGCCATCAAGAAGGACAAACATATGGACTTCACAGTAACTTGAATGGATTTGGAGTTGACATACTCAGTGTTCTATCACAGAAACAAAGAACAGAGTTCCATATGTTCTCACTCATAAGCGGACCTTGAACAATTATAATACTATAAGAAAGCATTTGGCAGTAATGGAAAACTGTCAGGGGATGGGAGATGGTATTGGCAGTTGAGGGAAACTGCTAAGGGAGGGGGGCATACCTCATCAGCAAAGGTACCTGCATAAACAATGTTTGAATACTTAACCCTGAATTGTACCCCACATCTTTATAATAAAAAAAATAAAAAGGAAAATAGACAAATAAAATATTTCATGACTAAAAAAAAAGGGAGAGAGAATTTACACAGGACTGAGTGAGTGTGACCCTGACCCCACTTGCAAGTAATTGACCAATTGTTTTAATGTATATCACCAAAAGACCACCATACTTTCTAAATTTGAGTACAATGTTTGTTTCTAGATTCAGTCTGCTGCACCAGAACCAGGTGAGGTCATACTGCTTACTACTCAGGGCCTAGAGAGGGCAGCAGGCTTCGCAACAATGTGGTTGGTGTCCAAAAAGAACCGCTCCTCATTCCAAGGTAACATCTGCTTGAAGGGTCTGGTGCCCCAGGGAGTATTTTTCCAGAAGGCCATTAAAGATACAAATGGTCTCTAAATTCCAAGTTATTTTATGTTTCACTTCAGTGAGCCAGTATCATTAATTTTTTTTTTTTACTCTGTTCAACAACACCGGTCAGGAAGGCAGGTAAACACTAAACCGACAGATGATTACTCTGGAGAATAGGCCTGCACAGTGAAGCCCAACTGAAACCTTTAGCAGATGTTCTTATTCTTTTGTGAGGATTCATTCAAAATATAGAAAAATTTTTAAATGGATACTAGATTCATTTCCATGACAGTTTTCAAGACTATTTTGCATACATTCCTCCACAGAACAATAAACAAGTTAAAGAGCAAAGTCATGCCACTCTGAAAAGGGAAATTTTGAAAATACATTTTAGGATCCAGGATCTTTTGCCCGGCATGTGAATTAACTATTTTTAACCTAAACATAAAACTTATATTTAGAGGCTGAAATCAGCTGATACAGCCTTATTTATGGTGTGACCCAACTGAGAGATAGAATTTGCTGTGATCGTGGACTCAAATACTTAAATTCTAACTTAGTCTCTAAGTGACCAAAGGTAACATTTGCTGTATTTTCAGGCCTCACAAAAGATTTTCCCTTTTAACAGGTTTAAATCTTGAAACATACTTATATTATTTTTTAAACGGAAATATCTATTTCTCTTCAGTAACTAAATTCCATTTAAAATGATTTGTGTCTTGGTCTGATTATTAGTGGGAGCGTAGAGGTCATACTGAAAACTTCATTAAGTCCTCATTCACATCATACCAAAAATTGTCTTAATTACCTTTCATATGTATTTTGCAAACTTAGATTAATTTTGTTGGAAAGTCTCCAGTAAATATTATTGATATGCTTTTATTTCTTTGGATAAAGTAATGTCTTAACTAATCTAAGTGTGATAAAATCAACTACATTTCTCTCAGTAGAGTGATGGTCCATTCTCTTATTTTATTTTATTTATTATTATTTGCAGGGAAGATTAGATATCTTCACAGCCACCAGGACTCAGAATTACTCATTTAAGTGGGAAGACATAATGTCAAGCTTCATTTTGAAGGCAGCCAATATCATCCTGGTCTAAATAAGATCTGTCTAGAGATAATCAAACTTACAACATTTGACATTTCATATAACTGGATTTTACTTTCTTTTCTTGTGAAAATATCTTTTAAAATGTATGGAGCAGTGAAATAAGCAGACCAGGAATCTAAAGACTTGGAAGAATTAGTAAAGAGGTAAGAGTTTACTAAGACCATGAGCTCATTTTATTTTATTTTTCTGGTTGCTGATAGCTTTGATTAGTTTGTAGAACTGAATATCTTTGCAACTTAGAGTAATAGAAAAACCAGCCCTCCACTTTATGAGAAAATATTATTTCTGGTTAATTTTATAAGAATAATCTTTAATTTTATGAAAAACATCTAATATTAAAATACTGTTTTTCAATGCTTTGTCTTTGACTTCATTTTCCTATGTTTTTCCCCAGTTTGAGTATGATTTGAATTTATAATTTTGTTTCTAGAGTTTAGGAGATGCAGGATTTAACATAATCTATATGTATAAGCACTTGTATAACTAATCCTGAATTGTACCTCATATCTTTAAAATAAAAATTTAAAAAATCTATATGTAAATCACTGTTCTGCACTTATCAGTTGAGTGAAATTGAAATAATAATGTCTATCCTATGACTTTACTGAAAGGGTTACTGGAAAAATGCACAGAAGATCTTTAGTGCACACAATATCTGGCAGACAGCTGTCTTTCATAAATATGGTTAAATTGGAAAAATCTCATTATGTTATCTTTTAATATTTACCTTTACAAAGGATATGAACCAAGATCACATAACTAAGTGATAGAGACAGGACTTGAACAGCCAGTTTTACAAACCAAAGATATGCAACTAAAAAAATAAAATAAAATAAATAACACACAAACACACACACACATACACACACACACACACACACACACACACACACACACACTTTTCCCCCTTATTCCCTGAAACATCTTTCTCTTTGGTTACACATTCATCCTTTTCCAAGTTTCTTTCTAGTGGAATGTTGTCTTCCATTCACTGCCTGTGTTGCTGGTGGACTATGAATTAAAAATGCTCATCTTCTGTAAGCCAACTGTAAGCACAAAGAATGACAACGCCAAACTGAGAGGATATACGTCTCATGAGAATATATCACAGATTGGTGAACCAACGTGCAGTGCGGTAACTGCATCTATTGATGTTGGTCCTAAACATATCTCTCTATTACCATTTGCCAATAACAATCATATTTATGAAAGACTGATGTCTACCAGACATTGTATACACTAAAGATCTACTGTGCATCTTTCCAGTAACCCTCTCAGCAAAGTCATGGCATAGGCATCATTATCATTCCAATTTCACTCAACTGATAAGTGGCAGAACAGTGATTTACATATAGATTTTTAAAATTTTTATTTTAAAGATATGGGGTACAGTTCAGGATTAGGTAGACAAATGCTCGTACATATAGATCATATTAAATCCAGTATCCCACAAACTCGAGAAACAAAATAATAAATTTAAGTCATACTAAACTAGGGAAAAACATACTTAACAATCAGGGATGTGCTGACTCATTGCCCCTTTGATATCATGTCACACAGGGAACAGTGATGAGAAGCTTCATACTGTACCTTTTTTCCCCTGGGGATTAGGCTTATCATTAAGAAAAACAAGAAAATGTGGCAGGAAAAACCATAACCTTGATTCTAGTACACCTTTTTCTAGCCCCAATTCTGCAAAGAAAACCTCAGTACACAGGCTATGAAGGTTAACTTCATGTGGCAACTTAACTGGATCATAGTGTTTCTAGAGATGTACCCGTGAGGGTGTTTTTAGATGTGATTAGCATTTGATCAGTAGAATGAGTAAAACAGATTGCCCTACCCAATGTAGGTGTGCATCATACACTCAACTGAAGACTTAAATAGAACAAAAAGTTGAAGAAGAGAGAATCCATTCTTCTCCTCTCTGTCTGACTGCTTGAGCTGGAACGTTGGTCTTCTGTCCTTAGACTGAAAATTATACCGTTGGTGTTCCTGATTCTCAGATCTTTAAACTCAAAAACCTCACCATTGACTTTCTTGGATCTCTGGGTTGCAAACAATAAATTCTAGAACTTCTCAGCACCCATAATTATGTGAGCTAATTCCTAATGACAAATCTATTTGTATATATTGTATATGTAGATGTAGATATGTGATATCTATCACATGATATCTATATAATATATAGATTTACATAAATCTTTATATCTATATCTCTTCTTTCATCTTTTTAAGCCTGGGTGGGGTGCTCTGTGAATCTCCGTGGGTTCCTTGACTTCACTACAGAAAAACATTTCAGAGTGTGGCTTCAAGTGCAATTTAGGACAATTAATTAGAGAGAAAGAGGTATGCTCAAGAGTGAGCATGGGTCCTTTAAGAAATGGCATGTACTTGTCTTTGACAAGAAACTTTATATACTTTTCCAAACATGACTAAGCAAACTAGTTTTGATTACCATCTCTCAAGCTCCTAAGGTCATAAGGACCTTCTAAATAAAGTTTTTGCCTAATCAGATTTGGGTTTTTCTTAGAACATCAAGTCTGTGTTTTAGGTAACTCCCTATTATTTCTGCAATTTTCTGCACTGGTAGATCCACATTCCAGCCCACAAGGTGGTCTTATCTGGTGTACCTGGTTAGTTGGGTGAAGATTGTGTACCAGGAAGAGAGATGTCTGAATTCTTTTTCTTTTTCTTTTTCTTTTTTAGTGAGAAAGCAGGATTTATTGAGAGGACAGGAAAGTTCCCATAGAAGAAGGAGACCCAAAGGAGTTACCTGAACTCTTAACCTCTTTTAATTGAAATTGCCTACAAGAAACCTATCTATCTATGTCTAATTTGCCTCACATTCTCCCTCCTTCTCTCTTTCCCTCCCTCTCTCTGTCTCTCTCTCCCTCTCTCTTTCTCTTTCTCTTTTTTCTGTTGTTCTGTTTTTCTAGAGAACCTTAGCTAGTATGTGTGTGTGTACATATACAATATGCATCACTTAATGATGAGAAAATATTCTGAGAAATGCATTCTTAGGCAATTTCATCATAGTGAGAATCTCATAGAGTATAATCCTTGATGGTATAGCTTACAGATCACTTAGGCTATATGGTGTAGCCTACTGTTCCCAGGCTACAAATCTGTACAGCATGTACTGAATACCACAGGTAATTGTAACCCAATGGTAAATATCGGTATCTCTAAAAAATAGAAGAGGAACAGTAAAAATATAGTATAAAAGATTAAAAATGGTACATCTGTATAGGGCACTTACTACAAATGGAGTTGCAGGACTGGAAATTGCTTTAAGTCAGTCAGTAAAGGTATGCTAAGTCAATGTGAAAGCCAAGGACATTACTGCACACTACTGTAAACTTTTTTTTTTGAGTTGGAGTCTCACTCCTTCGTCCAACCTGGAGTGCAGTGGCACGCATGCTCATGGTCACCCGATCATTGACCTTCTGGGCTCCAGCAATCCGTCCACCTCAGTCTTCCAAGTAGCCATAACTACAGATGCACTCTACCAGGCCTGGCTATTTAAAAAAAAATTTATTGTGGAGATGAGGTCTTGCCAAGTTACCCAGGCTGGTCTCGAACCTGTGTGCTCAGGCAATCCACTCTCCTTTGCCTCCCAAAGTTCTGGGATTACAGGCTGAGCCACCGAGCCCGGCCAACTGTAGACTTTATAATACTGTATTCTTAGGCTACACTAAATTTCTAAAAAAATTCTTTTTTCTCAACAATAAATTAACCTTTAGCTTACTTTTATGTTTTTACTTTATATGTTTTTCCATTTTTTTAAACTTTTTGACTCTTCCATAATAATGCTTAGTTTAAAACACAAACACATTGTTCAACTGCACAAAATTTTTTTATATTCTTACCCTATGTGGTTTTTTCTATTTTTAAATTTATTTTACTTTAGAAACTTATTGTTGAAAACTAAAGCGCAAACATACACATAGGCCTCGGCCTACGTGGGGTCAGGATTATCAATATCACTGTCTTCCACCTTCATATCTTGTCCCACTGGAAGGTCTTCAGGGACAGTAACATGCTCGGAGCGTCATCTCCTCTGACAACAATGACTTCCAGAATACCTCCTGAAGAATTTGCCTCAGGTTGTTTTACAGTTAACTTTTAATTTTTTCACGAAGAGATAAAAAAGTACAACGTAGTTAATATAAAAATCAATAACACAGTCATGTATCATGATGATCAAGTCTTATATATTGCACATAATGGCATGTGCTAAAATTGTGCATGACTGGTAACGCAGTAGGTTTGTTTACACCAGCATCACCACAGAACCCTGAATAATGCTTCACACTACCTGACTTTGGTTGTGACGTCACTAAGCAACAAGAGTTTTTCAGTTCATTATAAACTTCTGGGACCATCACCAGAAATCCCTTCTGTCTTTGTCATGCAGACCTGTCTATGGCAGCATGTTTGTCAACATAGTCTGTATTCTTCCACGTCTTCTGCTGTATCTTTGTCTCAGCAGTTGGTTTCTACCCTCATTCACCTGAATCACAGCAATAGGCACATAACTGAATTCTTTATTACTTCCCTTGTTTCCCTATATTATTTATCCCCACCATAGCCTGGCTTATTATTTATAAATGAAGATCAGTTTGTAACATAGTCACATGTCAAACCATCCAAAGCCTTCCCACCACATTTAGCACAAAGCCCAACCTACTTGTCATGGCTTACACAGTTTCTGCATGCTCTGTCCCCAGCTACCATTCCAGCTTCATTCCACATCAGCCATGGGCTGGCCACCAACGTCCAACCACCGTGTCTTTTTGTGTGTGTGGAGTGTTGTATTTCTGCCATAGTGGCTTCACACTAGAAGATGTTTCCAGCCTGCAATACTCTTTCCCATAGCATTGTAGGTAAGCCACAGATTACTTCTTATCATTTAGACCTCAAAGACAACTTTTCAGACAGTCACAACCAACTTTCTTGATTCTCTCATCCACTCCACATCATTTCCTGCTCAGTATATATCATCATTTGTCTAGCTTTTTAAGAATTAAGTAATTTTTATCTTTTATACCATAATCTAATCTGCTTCCTATCTTGAGAGTAGGAACCACTCATTAAATACTACTTCTCTGGTGCTAAGTATAGAGAAATGCTTGCTATAGAAAAACCATTCAAAATTATTTATTGAATTAAGCAGTGTGAGACTTTTTTTTTTTTTTTTGAGTTGGAGTCTCACTCTGTTGCCCAGACTGAGTGCAGTGGCCACTCCCGGCCACTGCAGCCTCAACCTGCTGGGCTCCAGTGATCCTTCCGCCTCAGCCTTCCAAGTAGCTGGAACTACAGGAGCACGCTACCACGCCCGGCTAGTTTTTGATTTATTGTAGAGATGAGGTCTTGCCAAGTTGCCCGGGCGGGTCTCGAAC
>NW_006993613.1:240301-286331 GCF_000164805.1 Carlito syrichta
AAAAAAAAAAAAAAAAAAAAAGAAAAAGAAAAAGAAAAGAAAAAGAAAACCTTTTGTAATCATCAGCAAAACAGAAACAAAGAATCGAATGATTCTCCTGAAAAAACGGTTCCTTAGGACACATCTGTGGATTTTAGTTTTTGAATGTACTAGACAATAGTTGAATAAGTCACATTTGAATGTATGAATTCAATTGAGAGTTTCTGGATGTAGGGCTTTGGAATTAGTGGGGACTTAGTAAACTTCTGATTTCTACTTTGAGAGACTGAAAGTGAACATCACATATCTAATTTTTCCTTATCTTAATGGAATCATCTGAATGCAAAGTCATTCTCGTGAAGAGTGTGGTGCAGTTAGTAAGTTGACTAAACCCTGATTGGGGTCTAGGGTTCTGGAGTCATGACCATAAATGTTTATGCCAGTAAGTTTCTTTCAGATAAAATCAGACAGATGAGTCAATGTTGTTTTCCTTTGTTTTTATTTCATTCTATTGTCCTGGGATGATTCGCTACTGTATTAGATATCATTGCTATTGCATAATCAAAAAAAATGCTATCTTCCCATACTATATGTAAAGGGCATGTATCTTCGGTATTGATAAAATAACATTAAACTGGTTGAATTGCAGTGACTGTACAGTGTCTCTGACATAGCTGATAATGTAACAATGATTGTAATGAACTTGATCACAAACACTCATAATGCAAATGTAAGGAATGTAATTATATAATAGTACTGAATTGTGTAGTGGTTTAAATGCTTTAAAATCTCATCTTTGTCAGTATGGGCTGCTTTACCCAATTACCATAAACTGGGTAGCATATAAACAACAAAAATTTCTTTTTCACAGTTCCCTCGTGGGAACTGAATCTTGATCAGGAGTTAAAGTGTGGCTGTTATTTAATGTACAATGTAGATGCACAACATAGGTAAATGGCTAATAAGGTTAGCAACAGCTGATTTTCACTTGAATTGCGCCTTGTCCACTATAATTTCAAAAATGAAGTTCTTTCATAAGAAGAAGGGGAATTACAAAGAACCTGAAAAATTAAGGCCCCAGACTGTCATTGTAAGTTTTTGACATCATTCTATCCCACCATCTTCTTCCACTGCTACCTAGGAAATTAGAGCTAAGTTTTAATATTTAAAATAATGGTAAAACTATCAGGCTTTTGGAGTGTTTTATTTTTTAAAGAAATTTGTTATTACTTTATCTCACAAAAGACAAACTAATAAAATAATATCTTGTGAACATAAACTCTCAGCTTGCTTGAGTTTGCACTTGTTAAATTTTGACTGAGGTTTAAGCTAAAAAGAGAAATCTCACATAGGATCCCTGCCAGGTCTATAACAAAAGCCACCCTGCTGGTTGTAGCTCTAATAATAAACTCTCTTTTATATGGGCCTTTCAAAGTTACAGGGTCACAAAGCGCCTTGAAATAAATTTCAAAGGGAGCAGCAAATTCTGGAATCACACCCAAATTCTTTATGTTCATGACTATAACAGAGTTAATAAATTGTGGGTATAAGTGAATAACTGCAATGTCCTGCTTGGAAACCCAGTGGTGAGTATGTTCATCAGATAAAAATGACCAGGTGCTGATGGGCAATAGAAAGGAATTATGAGCGGCAGGGTTTTCGTATCGATACCTCAGGAATTTAGCTGATGTCCGAAGCAAGGCTCGGGCCCCAGAATTGTGGCTGGAGAGATGGATGCACCTTGCAGACTATTACTGCAAAGCTGGGCCCAGAAGGAAATGGGAGGCTGAGTTGATTATCATATTCATGAGCTTGTCAACATTAATTGGCCAAATCCTTGTTAAAACAGAAGCTGCAAGAGCCTTAACTGTTCATTTCCTGGGATTAACTGCTATGCAAAACCTGAGGGAGCACAGCCATTTCCCACTGCACATACATATGATTCATTTTCATTCTTTCCTTTCTTTCTTCTTCCTGTCAATATTGAGCGGGAACACAGAATCTGAATGGGAGATTCAGGACATTTGGGGTCCAAGACAAAGACTCTATGTCTCAGTGTAAAAGGGTAGTGCTGGCATTTGAGAACTTCATGAACGAGCGTGGATTGTAGACCCTGCCACATGTTGGGATCTGATTTCCTTAAAAAGGAGACATTTTATTCCATCTTCTGAACTCCCAAAGCAACCCACCTTTCTGACTCAGCATTTTCTACCTTATATCATACTTTACATAAATGTCATTTTAGCCGCATGCTTCCTCCCCTGCTCACCTCAAAACAACCCCTAAGGGGGATCTATACATTAATTTCTTTTTATATCATCCACGAGCTATTTTGTTCATGGTATAGTATCAGCATTTCCCTATTTACCTTCATGGTAGAAAATTCCATAGTATGCTTTGTTAGTTTCCTCATTTACTAACTTTTGTTTGTCAGAAAAGGCCTTCTTATATCAAAGTGACTACATTTTTACTTGCTGAGATCTATTTTTATTTTGGTTAAGTTAATTCTTCAAAATGATGAGGAATTTTTCTCTGTCTTGTGCTAAATTGTAAATCACATATACAAGCTTCATATATTGACAGTTACAATGTTGCTTTTATTGTTAGCTTACTGTAAAAATCTATTATAGGTAAAGTTCTTAAGGCAACTTGGAATTATGTTAATAGATCATGTTTCTGATTGCTTCATTAACTATTGATTTGCAAGTAGGTAAAACTCTTTGCTTTATCATAGATTCTCCTGACCCAAAGAAATATTGCTAGTCACCTAAGTCAATACTTTCATCTAATGCTAAAAACTTTGTCAATATTTCACCAAATTATAACTTGCAACCTTGAAGATAACACTTCCAGTGACCGGAGATCAAAATTATTCTGTTCCATCTTTGAGCAACTTTTCTGATATAAAATTCTTCCTGAACTAAAATCAATATACCCGTAACTTTGTTTCAATGGTCTTTCTCACAGACTTTGTAGGGGAAAAAAAATAAGAAAATATCTATATGACAGTTTTGAAATTATTTTAAACTGTTTCCATTCTCCCCTTGAGCCTTCTTTACTGAGTGTAGTCTGGAGACCATTCACTACTGAAAACACTGCCTCCTAAATGTATTTGTTTGTGTAATGAAGACTACCCTACAGTGAGCCCAAATAGTGCCAGGAGTAGAACATGGCAATGGTTTTCTGTGCAGCCGAGGTTCACAGCAAGGCTTTTTAAAATTGGATAACTTTGTTGAATAATATGGAGCTTACAATTGGAAATCCTTTGCTTTTTTAAAATGTATGTATTTATTCATTCCCTGAAACACTGCTTTATGAGAGCCCCTGAAGATCCACTGGTGAATTAGGTCAACATAGACGTCACCTTCACAGATCTTAAAATCTAGGAGGTAAAAAAGTCAATTAGCTAAGTATTATGTAGCTGCATGAAAAATAACATAATAGGAGAAACAAGAGGAACCTGGGACTGCGAAGAAGGGGTGTTTATCCCAGGATGAGACCAGTTATGCTGACTCAAAGAAGTATTGAAGGCAGACATTAGTTGAGAGACCCTTGTGCTGGAAATGGTCTTCTCCTGCCGCGGTTAGTGATAGTCAGAACAGAGAGAAGTCATGGCATCAATATCTGGAAGGAAGATTTAGCAGAATTTAGTGATTGATTTGGTGCGGAGCAGTGAAGGAGAGGAACAAACTCAGATGATGTCAGATTCCTAGTTTGGGTACTAAATGGTGAGGTCATTCAAGGAATTAGTGAAGGAGAGCAGAGAGGCAGGGTTGGGAATAGAGATGATTTTGGCATTGGATAGTACTTGAGGGCACACAGTGAGGGAGAGAATGGCAAGAGAAGAGGCCAAGATTCAGACTCAACCAACATAGAAAGGATGATCCCAAGATGAGCATTCAGTGATCCCAACACATTTGCCAGATATAGAGAACGGAAGAGGTGAGCAACAGGGTCAGAAAGTATACAAAGTTAACCAAAAGCAAAGTCTTATTAAATCTGTTTAATTCAATGACAAGAATGCCATTAGTGACTGGGAAAAAAAAGAGTGACATGGTGAAGGCAGAAACCAGAATGCAATATACTCAGGGGTCAGCTCGAAGTCAGAGAAGTGTGAAAGTGACTTTGGCTATGAAGTTCAGAGTCAGATAAGAGGGAGTGGAGAGACATGGGAGGGGAAAGGTGTTTTTAAGGTGAAGCGATTGGGATATGTTTAAATACTGATGAATGGGGCCTGGCAGCAAAGAAGACACTAACAGCCTGCAAGAGAAGAGTAAGTCAGCGGAATTCTTCTAAGGCAAACTTCCTCCACTACCTTTCTTTTATTATTTATTTGTTTATTTTTGAGTTGGAGTCTCACTCTGTCACCCAGACTGGAGTGCAGTGGCCGCTTCTGGCCACCACAGCCTCAACCTGCTGGGCTCCGGCGATCCTTCTGCCTCAGCCTTCCAAGTAGCAGGAATACAGGCACGCGCTACCACACCCGGCTAATTTTTTTTATTTATTGTAGAGATGAGGTCTCGCCTGCCCAGGTGGGTCTCGAACCCACGGACTCAGGCAATTCAACTCACCTCAGCCTCCCAAAGGCGCAGGATTACAGGCTGAGCCACCGAGCCCGGCTACACTAACTTTCTTTTAAAGTGAAGTTTAGGGCCATTGCCTTGCTAGAGTCTGATGTGGCCATGAGCTCTTTGGGCTATGGCTGTTGCCATGCTTCCTGGCTTTGGTTCCCCTCCCCCACCTTGAGGAGGTGAATCTTCTCTCTTCCTTCTCTTTCTCTCTCTAATTTACTTTTAAATAAACTTTTCTTTCTTAACCTTAAAAAAAAAAAGTGAAGTATAATTTACATAGCATAAAATGACCTTACTGTAAGTGTGCACTTTGATTATTATAGTACAGTTATAGAGTTGTGCAATTATCTCAGAAACCCAGTTTTAGAACATTTTTTTTTTTTTTTTTTGAGTTGGAGTCTCACTCTGTCGCCCAGTCTGGAGTGCAGTGGCCGCTCCCGGCCACCGCAGCCTCGACCTGCTGGGCTCCGGCGATCCTTCCACCTCAGCCTTCCAAGTAGCCGGAACTACAGGCGTACACTACCACGCCCGGCTGATTTTTTGATTTATTGTAGAGATGAGGTCTCGCTGCCCAGGCGGGTCTCGAACCCGCGGGCTCAGGCAATCCACTCACCTTAGCCTCCCAAAGGCGCGGGATTACAGGTTGAGCCACCGAGCCCGGCTAGAACATTTTTATAATCCCCAAATGTTTTCTCATGCCAGTTGGCAATTATTCCTTGCTCCCATGCCCAGCAAACACCAATCTGCTTTCTGTCTTTAAAAATGTGCCTGTGCTAGACAATTTATATAAATAGAATCTTATAACATGCACTACTTACATCTGTGTCATCTGTGTTCTTTCAATTAGCATAACATGTTTGCAGATTCACCTATGTTCCTGCATGTATTCATTAAATTCCTGAATAGTAACCAATTTAGTGGACCTATTGCATTTTGATTGATCTCTTTAACTGTTGATGAATATTTGTGTTGTTTCTTGTCTTAGCCTGTTATAAATTATGATGCTGTGAACACTTATGCATGTATCTTCATGCAGAAATGTTTTTATTTCTCTTGGATACATTCCTGGGAATAGAATTGCTAGATTATATGATAAACTTACCAATTTTTTTAAATGCCAAACTGTTTTCAAAGGGGCTGTATCATTTTATATTCCCATCTGCACTATGCAAGTGTTCATATTTTTTGCATCTTGTCAAGACTTGCATCTGATCTATCTTTTAAAATGGTCGCTCTTTTAGTGGTTTTTAATGTCATCTCATTTTGCTTCAACTTGTACTAATGACCAGTGATTTTTTAATTTTTTTTGAGTTAGAGTCTCTATCGCCTAGACTGGAATGCAGTGGCTGCTTCCGGCCACCGCAGCCTCGACCTGCTGGGCTCCGACGATCCTTCCGCCTCAGCCTTCCACGTAACTGGAACTACAGGCACGTGCTACCACGCCCGACTAATTTTTTATTTTACTGTAGAGATGAGGTCTTGCCAAGTTGCCCCGGCAGGTCTCGAACTCGCGGGCTCAGGCAATCCACTCACCTCAGCCTCCCAAAGGCGCGGGATTACAGGCTGAACCACCAAGTCCGGCTTGACCAGTGATGTTAAGCATGTATGTGCTCACCATTCCTATAACTTCTGATACAAAATGTCTACTTAAATCTTTTGCCCATTTGTAATTGATTTTTGCTTTGTTTTATTATTACTAAAAATGAATTGCAATTCTTGTATCAAATATATGATTTTCAAATGCTTTATCCCATTTTATGACTCTTCTTTTTTTTTTTCTTTTCTGAGTCAGAGTCTCACTCTGTGGCTCAGGCTAGAGTGCAGTGGTATGCTCATGGTTACTGCAGACTTGACCTGCTGGATTGAGGCGATCCTTCAGCCTTAGCCTTCCAAATAGCTGGAACTACCTACGCAAGTTACCACGCCCAGCTAATTTTTTGATTTATTGTAGAGATGAGTTCTCGCCAAGATGCCCAGGTGGGTCTTGAATCCCTGGGCTCAAGCAATCCTCTTGTCTCTGCCTCCTGAAGTGCTGGGATGATAGACTTGAGCCTGTCTTTTCATTTTCCCCGCCACTCCCCCGTCATTTTCTTAACGGTGTCTTTTTTGGACTGTTCTTTTTATGAACCATGCTTTTAGTGTCGTATCTAAAAACTTTGTGCCTCAACCAAAATCATGAAAATTTTTCTCCTGTTTTTTGCTAGAAGTTTTTTGATTGTTTGTTTTTGAGTTAGCGTCTCATTCTGTCGCCCAGGCTGGAGTGCAGTGGCAAGCTCACAGCCACTGCAGCCTCGACCTACAGGACTCAGGTGATCCTTCTGCCTCAGCCTTCCAAGTAGCCAGAATTACGGGTGCGTGCCACAATAACCACCTTTTTTTTTTTTTTTTATTGTAGAGGTGAAGTCTAGCTAAGTTACCCAGGCTGGTTTCGAATGTCTGGGCTCAGGCAATCCTCAGGACTCCACCTCCCAAAGTGCTGGGATTATAGGCGTAGCCATCTCACCCAGTTTTCTAAAAGTTTTATCATTTTAGCACTTATATTTGCTTTTATAATCAATATTGAGTTAATTTTTGTTTGCAGTATAAGGCAGAGATCTAAGTTCATTATTTTGCTTCTGGATATCCAAAACCATTTATTTTAAAAAGAACAAAAAATTTTATCTTCCCAATTGAATTGTCTTTGCATGTTTGTCAAAAATCAAATGAATATTTGCCAAAAATCAAATGAACATAAATTTTCCTGCCTATAGTTTTTGCACAATTTAAAAAAACTAATATAAAACATTTAACATTGATTATTGGTAAATTTTATCAAAATGGAATCAACTGTAAGAATTAAATGCTGAACACATGGAAATGAAGATTTAAAAAATACTTGTAATAAAATAATAATAAATCTGAAGAATGCATTTGTCTTCAAAAATAAATGGCTTTGGACGGACTTGGTGGCTCAGCCTGTAATCCCAGCACTTTAGGAGGCCAAGACGAGTGGATTGCCTGAGCCTGTGGGTTCGAGACCAGCCTGGGCCACTTGGCGAGACCTCGTCTCTACAATAAATCAAAAATTAGCCAGGCATGATAGCGCACACCTGTAGTACTGGCTACTTTGAAGGCTGAGATGGAAGGATCGCCGGAGCGCAGCAGGTCGATGCTGGGGGTGGCCGTGAGTGTGCCACTGCACTCCAGGCTGGGCGACGGAGTGAGACTCCAACTCAAAAAAAAAAAAAAAAAAGACTTCTTAAGTACATGGAAAAAAAGCTTTCCAATGACTAAATTATCCATAGATATTGTTATGCCATCAAAGTCTGTCCAAGAACAACATATAGCATATATCATTGATATATGTCCTTAGTCAAACAAAAATCTAGGAACTCAGGAGGTGGCAAAGGTTAAGGAAACAGAATATTCCCCTGAGATCAAGTCCACAAAGAAAGTGAGACAGTTGAGACTAGAGCTTCTTTAGCTAGGACCTTCCATGGAACTGTATGTGGCATCTTCTCAGTACATGCCTGATGGTTGAGTGAGGCAGTGGTTGGTGATAGAGCCAAATGTCAGAGCCAAAAGATGAAAGCGCAGCTCAGTGATAAAGAGAAGGAAAGTGATGAAAGTGTCCATTGAGACAAAAACTCCGTATTAAAGACCAAAGTTAAACAGTTTTCCTCACTTGAGTCTTCCTGAATTTTAAGATCAAATGAAGCGAGAATAGTTTGTGTCTGTGTGTGTACGTGTGTTTGTGTGTGTGTGTGTGTGTGTGTGTGTGTGTGTCATTGAATCCTTTTGAATAACATGTTGCTGTAGTCTAACTCTGAAATAGGACATAGAAACAATTTTTTCTTGAGTGTCTACCACAGGTTGGCACTGTTTTGGATTTTTTTTTTGAGTTGGAGTCTCACTCTGTTGCCCAGACTGGAGTGCAGTGGCTGTTCTCGGCCACCGCAGACAGCCTCGACCTGCTGGGCTCCGGCGATCCTTCCGCCTCAGCCTTCCAAGTAGTTGGAACTACAGGCGCGTGCTACCCTTCCCAGCTAATTTTTGATTTATTGTAGAGATGAGGTCTCGCCAAGTTCCCCAGCCGGGTCTCGAACCTGCGGGCCCAGGCAGTCCACTCACCTCAGCCTTCCAAAGGCGCGGGATTACAGGCTGAGCCACTGAGGCCGGCTTAAAGTATAATTTTCAAAAGAATGAAAGAAAAGAAAATTGCTCAATGCACAAAAATCCTTAGCTCAGATTTAAGATCAAGTCATCTTTCCTTTTGTCTATTATAGTCTGAAAACTAGACATAAGAAATATGGTGAGATTTTTTTTTTTACTTTGTCCTCTAACCTTCAGAATTTGCACATCCAACCGCTGAAATTAAAGAATGACCCAATCAAAATGTGACAGGCAGTTTATCCCAGTTCCAGTTCACATTGCTTTGGTGATAAAGAACCATCAAAATGTATGCAGCTTCCAGGACCCTATAAATTTCTGGTGAATGTGGATTATTAGAAAAGAGTTGGAAGATTGCTTTTGGCCAAGATGTTTTTACTTTTGTTTTATCTCAGTCACCTCTGGTTTAATCTAAAGAAATTAGGCTCCTGGTTTCCCAGGTTGAGCCCTTATCTAGATCTATCTCTGAGGACAGTGACCAGAGCAAAGATGATGCCTTGAACTTTTTTTTTTTTTTTGAGTTGGGGTCTCACTCTGTTGCCCAGGCTGGAGGGCAGTGGCACGCTCCTGGCTACCACAGCCTTGACCTGCTGGGCTCCAGCAATCCTTCTGCCTCAGCTTTCCGAGTAGCTGGAACTACAGGTGCGCGCTACCACGCCCGGCTAATTTTTTGATTTATTGTAGAGATGAGGTATTACCAAGTTGCCCAGGTGGGTCTCGAACCCGTGGGCTCAGGCAATCCACTCACCTCAGCCTCCCAAAGGCGCGGGATTACAGGCTGAGCCACCGAGCCCGGCTTGCCTTGAACTTGTTATCATCAAATTCATCAACATACACATATCTTATGTACTGAGTACAGTGATAAATATTTAATATAATTTGCAATTTTCACCAGTAGCATACCACTGTATTCCTTATTTAAAGCACATGGTCTCAGATTTTACTGTGCATACAAATCATGGTGAGAAATTTAAAAACAGTTTTCTGGTGGGTTCAATAAACTATTCTGATTTAGGAGATCAGGGATGGGGTCTCATACAAGCACTTAAAGATATTTTTTTTGAGTCGGCGTCTCACTCTGTCACCCAGGTTGGAGTGCAGTGGCACACAGCTCACGGCCATCACAGTCTCAACCTGCTAGGCTCAGGTGACCCTTCTGCCTCAGCCTTCCAAGTAACTGGAACTACCCAACTAACTTTTTTATTTATTGTACAGATGAGGTCTTGCCATGTTGCTCAGACTGGTCTTGAACCTGCGAACTCAGGCAATCTTCTCACCTCCACCTCCCAAAGTGCTGGGATTACAAGTGTGAGCCACCACACCTAGCCTAAAGATATTTTTTATAGAAGAATAAAACCTTCGAGGGGATTTGACGCATATGGTCACAGATGAAATTTTGATATTTTTCTCTGTGCTTCATGTTTCTTTTATGTGTGGATGATGGAAGACACTCAGAATTTATTCAAGAATTTAGATATAAGGTTTTGGTTGTGGTTATCACAACCAATATTAATGGAAATCTAGAAAATTGGATGATGATATTATTAGAGCTCAGAAACCAATACCAAGGATGGGCACAGTGGCTCACACTTATAATCCCAGCACTTTGGGAGGCTGAGGTGAGAGGATTGCCTGAGTCCACGAGTTCGAGACCAGCCTGGACAACTTGGCACCAGATCTCATCTCTACAATAAATCAAGAAAAATTAGCCGGGAGTGATGGCACATGCCTGTAGTTTCAGCTACTTGGAAGGCTGAGGCGGAAGGATCACCTGAGCCCAGCAGGTCGAGGCTGCGGTGGCTGTGAGCATGCTACTGCACTCCAGCCTGGACAACAGAGTGAAACTATGACTCAGAAAGAAAGAAAAAAATTCCAAAATATGGCAAGGCTTTGACTAGAATGATATTTTCAGATGTGAGAAGATTGCTTTGAGAAATTGAGATTAAGATGCATAAACAGCTGATAAAAGCCCCCTGGAAACACTGGCCTGGCACCTTGTCAGCTCCTTTACAGGTCTCCTGATGTGAGTGTGTGAGGGGGGATATAAAAAAAAATGTCACTTTCCTTGACTGGGCTGTGTGGCTCAGCCTATCATCTCAGAACTTTGGGAGGTGGAGGTGAGTGAATTGCCTGAGTCCGCGGTTCGAGACCCACCTGGGCAACATGGCGGAGACCTTATCTCTGCAATCAAAAATCAAAAATTAGCTGGGCATGATAGCGCATTCCTATTGTTCTGGCCCCTTGGAAGGCTGAGGTGAAAGGATCATGGGAGCCCAGCAGGTCAACGATGGGGTGGCTGTGAGTGTGCCACTGTGCTCCAGCCTGGGTAACGGAGTGCGACTCCAACTAAAAACAAACAAACAAACAAACAAACAAAAAAAGTCACTTTCCAACAGGCTCAGAAACGCCATGTTATTTTGGGACTTCGAGAAAAGAGAAATCCACCCAATTCACACAAGTATCTGAAGGCTCAAATCAATCCTTGGTTGAGCTTGAGAGGTTGTTAAAAGGTGTAAACTGAGATTCTTATGAAAGAAACTTCCAGCAAAGCCAATCTTAAGAGAGCCTATATGGTAAATAATTGTTCTTGCTGCACTTTACGCAAATAATCAGGCCAAGTATAATACGAATAAAACTTTTTTTGCAAATAAATTGGTCCTACTATTGTAGCAGGACACAGAGAGGCCATGACACTGAGGCTATTATAGGAAGTGGCAATGTTATTTACAGCTGCAGACTCGGCGGGCTAATGCTCCCAGGCTGAGTACCCCGGGAAGGGAGGAGAGGGGTCTTATACCCCAGTTCAGGTAAGGGGAGGGGTCGAGTTGAGCGATTACACATTTTCTTTGGAATTTAGAAGGTTGTACTCAGCAAAATCAGATCTTTCAAAGAACAAATGGTCTATAGGAAATACAGGGCAAGCAGGGTTGCAAACCATCAACGTCAAAAAGAGGGGATTTGGATAAGTTTGTAAATTTGTCTCTCTTTTGCATTTCCAAGTTATTTGGCTTTCCTGTCTGGCAGGTTTTCAGAGCTTGCTGATTGATCTCTCAAAGGGAAAACTTTTAACAACTATCAGCTCTCTTTCTGCCACACTATGACTTGTCCTTTGTAGAAATGAAAGACTGGAGAGAGAAAATTATGTTTTAAAAGAAACTATAGTATATCTGCTATTAGACTTCTTGTTCATTATTTTTTAGCTTTTATTATTTTCTTCAATTTGAACTGCATTCTGAATTCTTTCCTGGCTACAAGTCCCCAAACTAACATTTTTGAATTTTTGTTGTTTTTCTTACTTGCAATCACTACAAATTAAAATTGTATTTTTTCTTAAAGTCTGCAAACTGGACCTAAACAACATATATAAAACCTTTGCTGATGTGTGGACTTCCCAGAAGGTTCACTTGAATAAAGATCTGGTTCAAACTACAATCCAGATATTCAGATTGCCACTGCAAGCTAAAGATGCATGAGACTCCAGAAAAGCCATTCTATGGACTGCTCCAGACATTAACTTTTGTTTTTATTCTTTCTCCATTGAAATATTCTTAATAAAAGGTGTTTTCCTATATTATACAGAGAGACCTAGCCCATCTGCAATGCCACTTTCTAAAATGAGACTCAGACTAATTAAATATAATCTTTTGCCACACAGCTTTTAACTCAATTTTTTCTCTTTCACAGCAACCAACTCAATATTTATTTATTTATTTATTTATTTATTTATTTATTTATTTATTTATTTTTTGAGTTGGCATCTCACCTTGTCACCCAGGCTGGAGTGCAGGGGTAGGCTCACAGTCACCGCAGCTTTGACCTGCTGGGTTCAGGCGATCCTTCCACTTCAGCCTTCCAAGTAACTGGAACTACAAACGCACACTGCCACACTCAGCTAATTTTTGATTTATTGTAGACAGGGGGTCTTATCATTTGTCCCAGGCTGAACTCGAACTCCTGGGCTCAGGTAGTCCTCTCACCTCCACCTCCCAAATTGCTGGGATTACAGGCATGAGCCACAGTGCCTTGCAAACTCAGCTTTTAATATGTAAAACTTCTTGGGAAGTTTTGTACAAGGGAGTGTTTAGGCTCAAATACCTTACAATATGGCATGTTGCCTCAAGGTCTCTCTCAAGCTACTTTCTCCCCCTGAAATTTTGTTATTTATTGCAGGGAAGGAGAGAAAAAACTTAATCAGACCTGGCCCAAACATTTCACAACATAATGCTTATCTTGCAGGTCCATTCAACTTCTAAAGAGAACTGTTTATAAGGCATTCTGTTTTCCCATCCATTCATTCTTCTAATCATTTGTTGCCCCTCAATAGAATTATCTTCCCTCCCCAAGCTTGTTTTACCAGAATTCAACCCCTATTCTTTCTGTAACCTGAATTTGTATTTTAGTTTCTGTAACTCATTTGAAGGTTGGTCTTCATACTAAAAACTCCCATGTATGCACATTAATTAAATTTGTATGCCTCCCTTATTAATCAATCTGCTCATGCCAGTAATTTTTCAGCAAACCTTTAGGGAACCGATGGCCATGGTTCCTACAATATCCACAGTTAAAATTAAGGTAAGACATATCAGATCAAACAACCACTAGATGGGACAACCCAGATGTATTTATTCTGGTTACCTATTAGAGTGGAAAGAGTTAAGGCAGTTAGCGTGTTATCCTTTCTTCCCTGAAAAGTAAAGGATTCTGGTGACCTAGTCTGACTTCCTGTAAATACAACTTGAAATTTAGACCTCTTGACAATAAGAAGAATGACAGTTGATCCAGTGAGAATCTTTATTTTTATCTATGGGTTGCTAATAGTTGGGTGTCCCTGTTTTAGGATAGTTGGTAGAAAACAAACCAGCAATCTATAAATTTTTGAGGCTCGACTCTCCAGAAAATGTCATATAAAATATATAACTCTCTGGGTCTATAAAGTGGAGATGCTTCCTATTGGAAATACTTATCACTTTGTGAGGTGACCCACAAATCTCTGTTAGAGACCTCATTTCAGCCTGGGACAAACAGTATGCGTCCAATGTGAGAGGGAAGAATTTGGGGAGTCATACAGAATGTCCCCAGTTCCCTCTACTTTGCCTTTTTTAGTAAAGCTTGATACATTGTCAAGATTGTGGATCAATTTTATTAGATTTGACAACCCAATCATTTGTGTTAGATCAGCCTTCATATTGTTGCCACAGATGGTTTCATTGGTCAAAGCATTTCATCACAGTACCATGTAACACATTAATTTACCCGTTAATTAAATGGTATCATGGAAGCTTGAAAACTCACTGCAGTTTCAAAAGCTTTTTGGACTAGTCAAAGGACATATGCTTGCAAAAACTAGTTCCTGAAGCAAAATTGTTCATTGTAAGAAAAGGAACCAAAATTATAGCTTTGATCGTTCTGAATGTTATATAAAAATTCAAAATTTAAATATTTTGAATATTTTACTGTTAAAATACTTACATACCTATAACTGGTGCCAGAAACAATGACATTTTCTAGTTGAAAGGACAGACCGAGAGTAGGAAGCCATTTTTCATCTTGTTCTTAAACCCTGACACAATGATGAGAAAGTAGAAGCTAAGCTTTTGGAGAAATCCACACTTTAGGTATAATTAACTTTACCAACTTTGTCTTTTCAGAAACAGACTTCCAGGTATCTGAGATATCTCATAGTGGCAATCAAGTTTGCCTAGAGCAAAGGGAATTTATAAGGCCTAAGACATCATGCATTGGGCAAGGACTGTAAAAGTCATGAAACTTATAATTACAAAAGTTATAACTGCTCAGAGGGAAAGCAGGTGGGGATTCAATCTTCCAGTAAATTAGGCACTATCTACAGGGAAGCCAAGGACTATCCCCCCCCCCCCCAGCTACCCACTGGGAATACCTAGTTGATAAGGGGAGGTACACCCTCCACTAGGTTTAAGGAATATCATTTGGGAAGGTGCAGGAGAATTAGAATCCTTGTCATGCCCTTCTCTAGGGGCTATGATAAATGTGGGCGAACATTAATGGGTCTCTGTGTCACAGGATCTCCAAGACATCCAAAGGTGGTCGATAAGGAAGTCACAGCAGTCACGTGCAACATCTCCAAGAAAAGGATTTAAGGTAGGACTCTGGGGGGCTACGACGCCACACTCACCTAGAGTGTAGCCCACTCCCTGACTGTGGGAGGTGAACTTTTCTTAAATAAATCTTTTCTTCTCTCACCTCTGTGTGTTGCAATTCTTTGCAATTTACTCAGATCTCTGGGTTGTCAGCACGCACTGCCGGCTTGCCAGCCCCTCTCTGCTGTGCCCCCCGCGCCTCTCCACCCTCACCCTGTCCGTCTGAACTCTAACACTAGTTGTTTTTGACACAAAAAAAGATGTTCCGAAAATGTCTTGGAGGAAAGAAAATTACATTGTAATTATCTGGCTCATAAGTGTGCAAAACAACATATATATATATTTATATTTCTGCCATTTAGTAATTGTTTGAGTTTTAGAATATCTCTTAAACTGCTTGTCCCACATTTTTCTGACCCATAAAATAACAAATATAGAGGGTGGGAGGAAGAGAAAGACAAGAATGAAGGATGAGGAGAGAGAAAGGGATAAAGAATGAAAGGAAAGAGAAAGATCAAATGCTTTGAATGTTAGCATGCATATCAGCACTTAGTACAGAACCTGATACCTTTTACGTGCTATATAAACTGTTCTCTATAAACTATATATTAATGTAGCATATATGTTAATATAAACAATATATTTACTGCTATAATTTTTAAAATTTTTAATTGACACATAATTGCACATACTTATGGGGTGCAACATTCTAATTCCTCTTAAATTCACCTGATAATTAAAGTGACCATCTGTGTCAGTTAATAGCCTTTAACAGAGATAAAAATAGAATTTTCCATATCTTTGACAAGCAAGTAGTTTTACAACTAGGAGTTAAGTACCTAAATTAAAGTTTCACTCTCCCACCAAGAAAGGGAGATAGAGGCACTAACTTTCTTGACATTTACATTTCAAAGAGATGGCTCCCAAGCCCTTGAGAAAAACATTTCTGGTTGTAAAACTGGAGAGTGGCTTGTTTAGCTTTTAAACAAGTTTACATATATCCCAAAGGAATGTGGAAAGGATTTGCAATTACCAGTTTCAAAAGGCAAATGCTCTGGGCAAAGAAGGGTGGTCGCCTTTCCCTTTTTACCAGGGAAATTTTGAAAATTTCTTGTAAGATTTGTATTTGCCCTTATGATAGCATAAGGCTGTCAACAAAAATGAAATTTTACTAGATTGAGAGTAAAGCATATGTTCTACAAATGAGTTGTAACTGATTTAAAATTTCCTCACAATTCACTTACTTATTACTATCCAGTTTTCAACTCCACAAAGACTTATTAATAAATCTCAGGGGAGCTGTTTTGCCTGTGTCAACCAAAAGTCTGTAGAATATTTTGTTATTAACAAAACACACAGAGAAGTATTTTGAGGAGAAACTCAGAATCCTAGCTCTTCCCTTCTAAGATATTTAAGAGATTGCTAAGCATGAAAGCTATGGGCCAATGATCATTTCATCTTTTATTTTTGGTGTGAAAGAACCCTCTTTTACAAAGTACTATATTTCTAGGAAAGGGTTCCAATGGAGGAGATTAGAGTGATGTGACACAACCAGAGTTGTTTCTTTTTTTTCAAAATGAGCAGAGAAAGTATTCCAATATCAACATTATCAGTGGTGCCCTGATCATTTTTTCTGTTAATGTTGGAATGAACATTTATTCCTTCCTTCCATCATTAAACATCAGTGTGTCTATCATTTCACAGAAAACTCTAGGAGAAGCCAGTCACTGGCTTCACAGAAGGCACAAGTCCAACTTGTTTTTTTCTGGGTGGAGTGCTACAAAAGGTGCATGGGCTCAGAGCAGCCAGCAAAGATTTTTAAGACAGAGTTTATTCGTGAAAGAAAGAGGGAGAGAGAGGGAGATGGTGTCACGCTAAAGAGTAGGCATGGGTGGGTCTCTTGAAACAAAAAATCTGCACTTCTGCTCTTGACTGAAAGTTTGATAAATATTTACAGTAATTGTCATGCTAAAGAAGGTGGGCTACAGGTATTCACTGTGGAGAGATTACCATCTTTCCTCCTCGGATGGCCCAGGGAGTGGCCTTTTCCCAGAATAGACATTTTGCTTTCATTGGAGACTTGCAAGACTTAAGAATTTACAAGTTCACAAGCTAAAAGGTGGTCTGATAAACATTTCTATACCTTTGATAAGCTAAGGGGTGAGGTTGAGCCTTTACCTTTAGCAAGGAATCTAAAAGATTTTCAGTGATTATAATTATTTTTAATAGAATTTATTATGTTTGTTTTAATGAATAATAGGAGAGATTAAAATCTTACACAGAATGTTGTGGATTCCGAAAATAGGTCAATTATCAGGGATAATAGATTATTTTCACATAACATACACACAATCTTATATTTTGAATCATTCACACTACAATAGAGGAAATACTTCCTTTCCTTTCCTCAGTTTAGAAGACACAGGAAATAAACAGTAATCAAATAACAATACAGATGTAATTAGGTCAAAGACTTAGTAAGTTTATTAGAAAAGATTGTAATTAAATACAGTTTTGGTTTTTTGTTTATTTTTGCTTTGTTTTTGCTTTTTGGTTTTTTTGAGTTGGAGTCTCACTCTCTCCCCCAGGCTGGAGAGCAATAACACACTCACCACCATAGCAGCCTTTAGCTACTGGGTCCAGGCGATCCTTCTGCCTCAGCCTTCCAAGTTGTTGGAACTACAGGTGCATGCCACCATGTTTAGCTTAGTGATTATTATGCTAAACCATGAACTGAAAGGGTTTTCTTTTCTCTTCTCTTGCTCTTTTAATTTTTATTTTGAAATTATGGGGTACAGTTCAGGGTTAGGTATACAAATGTTCATTGTGCAGGTACCCTTATTGATGAGGTGTGCCCCCCGCCAGGCAGACATAAACTACTGTCAATCCCAGGTAGCACAGCCTCTGTGGAAATCAGTGTGGCAATTCCTAACACTTCTAAAAATTGACCTGCCATATGATCCCGCAATCCCCCTACTGGGAATATACCCAGAAGAACTCAGGTCACTCTATAAAAAAGATACCTGCACACGTATGTTTATCGCAGCATTGTTCACAATAGGAAGAACATGGAACCAACCATGCTGCCCATCAAAAGAGGTTTTTCTTTTGAAGGAACTGAGGAGGTGTGATGGACTGGCAGATCCATATTCCTGCCTGGTATGTAGAAAAGATGTCTGGATACTTTCTTATTTTAAACCTATTTTAAACTAAAAAGTGCTTACAAGAAATTTTTTTTTTGAGTTGGAGTCTCACTCTGTCGCCCAGACTGGAGTGCAGTGGCCGCTCCCGGCCACCGCAGCCTCGACCTGCTGGGCTCCGGCAATCCTTCCACCTCAGCCATCCAAGTAGCTGGAATTACAGGCATATGCTACCATGCCCAGCTGATTTTTTAATTTATTATAGAGATGAGGTCTTGCCAAGTTGGCCAGGCGGGTCTCGAACCCGCGGGCTCAGGCAATCCACTCACCTCAGCCTCCCAAAGTGCTGGGATTACAGGCTGAGCCACCAAGCCCGGCTTGCCTACAAAAAATTTAACCTGTGCTGGCTACTTGGTCCCATGGTTGCTGTAAAAGGACTGAACCCAGAAGGAGTACTTCTGCCAAAAGACAGGACTCTAGCAGGCTTCTCTAAAAGGTGACATCTCAGATAAATACTAAAGAGTAGGTAGGTAGGAATTTGCCAGGTGGGAAAGCAGGATAAGGCATTTCGGTAAAACCAAAGGCATAAAAACTTTTAAAAGGATATTTATTTGGAAGTAGTAATTTCCTTCCCTTCCTTCCTTCCTTCCTTCCTTCCTTCCTTCCTTCCTTCCTTCCTTCCTTCCCTCCTTCCTTCTCTTTTCTTTCTGGGATTGATGATGTGTTATGTTAAAGAAGGAAAAGTGTCAAGGAAATAGCTAGACCTTGAGATAGGAACTATGTCACCCTGACCTTAGCAATAGTATGCTATACAAGGCATTTTCCCGAAGAAGGTTCTGACAGATTTTTGCCAAGGATGGCAAATCATTAGCTGTATCATTGTAATAAAATCTTCTCTTATGACAGCTTGGAATAAGAATTGGAAGCAGTAGTGAGGATGTTGTATAGTACAAGGGGTGGTAGGACGGCAGGACTTGGGCCACCAACAGAAGAGACGGAGGAAGGAGGTGGGAGGGACTGGAACCTGAGTTTGAAGGGCATCGTTTGGCGATCCAGTCTAACAGTTGTGAACTTGGCTATGATCAAGCAAAATTGTAGCCAATTGCTGTCAAAACTTGCACTATTGAATAGTGGAATTCCCTGGGTATTTTTTGTCAGTTAAGAAATAGTGACTATTTTATAACCAGTCATCTTTTTTGAGATCTTGCTCTGGGAGACGAGATTGGGCAAACACTGCCGTTAGATGACTGTGAAGACACAGGAGGTCACTTCCATGGGTGACCCATTTGACACCGAAGCTGATGAGAAAAGCACCTGGTCCTAGTCCTCTTTGTGCCTCGGCCTTGCTGTATAACTTCAGAGCAAAGCCTCAATTAACGGTGTTGAATTTCAACTTTCTCAAAATGCAGAAATAGCGTAGATGACTTCTAAAGATGCCTTTAGCCCTCTTGGTCTAAGACTCTTGATTGACATCTAATTTAGAACTTGTGCCCTACTTTTCAACTTTCAGACCTCCCATTTTTTTATTTTCCTGAGGAAAACTTTCTATATCTTAGTTCACATCTACTGTGCGTGAATAATTTAACCAGGTAGACTTTTTTCCTCCTTTTGTTAAGGTAGTCTTTTCCATGCTGAAAAATACACAAGTTATACTTATCTGTAAAGTGATAATGTAATTCTGAAACTCTTCTAAAGAATCAAAGAGGATATAATGTGATTTTACCTAACTGGTAAAGTGATGCTTTGTAGGCCTAGGATGGCGTTCACAGTGAGAGCTTCAATCTTCCTATGTTCTACCTCAGAAGGCCCAATTGAAGTGTGCCACTTCAATTTTCAAAACTAATTAGGTGACACTCACTTTTGTCTCAGTTAAACATTCAGGGAGAAACCATATCTCCAGACAAATGAGGTGAATTTCCATTGCCAGTTCAGTTTATTGAAGTTACCAGGCAGACGATGACCTGACAGAAAGAATTCCCCGAGGAAAGTGTGGAACAGAAACAGGCCCACTGCTCATGGGCCCCAGAAGGTGCATCGTTACCTTACTCAATAGTAATTTGATAATTATAACAGTTCTGTGAAGATTTCTTCCCAGGTTTAGGAAAATCAATATCATAAAAATGAAATCACTTGCACCAGATCATGTAACTGGTAAAAACTGAGATTTTGAGGAGCTAGAGTGGGAACCAAAGTTTGGTCCTCAATTCTTCCCTTTCTTACCTCATTCTCATTCTAAATTAAACCACCCATTACCTTTCCTCTGGAAGCAATACCACAAAACAAGGGGAAAAAACTACTCTGGGCCTTGAGCGACAGAAGAAAGTCCTGGCCAGGAAGAAACTTTGTTCAAGATCTAATACTTAATTTCCTGGCAGTTTCTTACTTTTATCATCATATTTAATTAGCAAAAGAACAACCCATGAAGCAAATGCAATATCATCACTTTTATGGATGAAAAGTAAGTGGTAAACCTGGTATCAAATCTGACTATGGGCCGGGCTCAGTGACTCAGCCTGTAATCCCAGAACTTTGGGAGGCCGAGGCAAGAGGATTGCCTGAGCCCATGGGTTCAAGACCTACCCGGGGAACGTGGTGTGACCTTGTCTCTACACTAAATAAAAAATTAGCTGGTTGTGGTAGCGCACGCCTGTAATTCCAGCACGGGAAGACTGAGGCGGAAGGATCTCCTGAGCCCAGCAGGTGGAGGCTGCAATGACCGGGAGCATGCCAGTGCCCTCCAGCCTGGGTGACAGACTGAGACTCCAACTCAAAAAACAAAAAAAAAATCTGACTATGCTCAATTTCAAAGCCACTTTCACACCTTGAGTGGTTTTCACTTAGTTTTGCATACAAGGAGCTGCTGTGACAAACCACTATGTAAGTCGGTATTGTCTGCCTTCTATTTGAAATCATGGAGGTAGAGAGAGATTATATGTTTAAACTCTGTTTGCTAAGGAGGGATTTGAACCCAGTTCTCCAACACTTCTCCAGTAATCTATCTGATCCCTAAAACCCCTCGGAATATTGCCCTTTATGCTTTTATTTTGGATTTGTTTTCAGTCCAAAATGCCCTTCCCTTTTTGTTAGCAAACTTAATCTTCAAGACCTTGGATCTTTAATAAGAATATTCAAAATATTTTAGGAACCCGAAGTGCACCTAGGCATTGTGCTACATACCAGAGAAACTTCAGTGAGAAATTCTGTTACCTTTGTAAAAGTGTCCAAAATCAGAGAGTCACTAGTGTGGAAAAAAAAAATGCTGACAAATAATGCTGGGGAAGGCCCTAAAGGGGGGGTTCTCATGCTTGTGTGCCTAATAATGGAAACCATCACAAAGACTCCAAAAACCACAACCTTACACAAAGACCACTGCGATCTTACACAAAAAAAATGCTTCTGCAAGAATATCTACCCAGAAACCTCCTGTCCAATTTGTGTAGCCAAGGATATTTATTTCAAAATAATTATGTAATCCTCCTCATTTTTTTCTTTAAAAACTTGTCTTTTTTTTAATCATCCTGAATATGTACATGGTTTACTGTGTCATGTGTATTACCACTACAATGCTCTATTCCAAATAAATATCATTTTCTTTTAGAGAGGCTCTCTCTGTTTTTAAGGTTGTCATCTTGTTGAGTCTAACAGAGAATTCCCTTGAATCTTGGTTAAACTCCTTTCACATTTCTCCAGGAAGAAGGAATTCTGTTTTCTCTTACCCTCCCAGCTCTTTCCTTGTGTTTCTGTTTTGACATTTATCAAAGCTTCTTTCATTGTACCTATGTATATGCCTGTGATCTCTGCTAAAATTTGAGTCCTGAAGGATGGAAAAAACCCCACAAAACAAAACATTAATTTTGCCCTCTATCCCCTTTAGTCCTTTACATGGGATTAAACAAATATTTGCTCAATTTGGAAAGTGGGGAGAAAATGCCTGCAGATACAAAGTGGGACGAAAAAGGAAGAAGAGGCTTGTTAACTGAAGAGAATCAACCATGGTTGATCACCCAGTATGGGATAATGACTCACCAGTGGCAGATGGCATTTGGGTAGGCGTGTGTTAAACTTCTGGCCTAGTAATTCTTTCTGTGTTCTTCCTTCATCGTATTTCCAGGCAGAATTTTCACAAAAAACAGCTTGGAAACTCAGATGTTTTCCAGGCTGTCATGCTATCGCTATGATAATTACTCTACTAATCACCAACACCTTGCAGATTGGTGGAGATTAGCACTGGGCCCGAGAAGTGAGAAGGCAGACTGGCTCAAAGGCAGCATTTGCGAGAACCCTCAAAGGACTCTAGGTGAACAGGTTGGTAGAGAAGACATAAACAAAATATTTTGAATTATTGCTCAGGAGGTTTGGTGGAAGCCATGAATTAGTGAAAGGCTGTAAAGCTTGACCCTGTAGTCCTGCAAGTCATGTCTAAAAAGAGAAAACTTGAGACAAACTTTTACCAGAAATTAAGGAAAACAAAGTGAGAAGAAAATGTGTTCCAACTCTCAGTTTGGAATTCTCAGGAGTAAGTAGAGCAATTGGGATGTTGTTACTTGAGAACTTTGTAGAGCCCTCAGTAAGCCAGAGTAAGAATGGTGAGTCTTTAAGCCTAAAATCAAATACCCATAAGTTCCCAGCCTTATTTGACTAGATTCCTCGACCCTACTCATCGTTTCACAAGATGGGTGTTCTGCAGAGCATGCTGGGAGATTCTGACCAAAACACAGAATTTGCCGGATGCGGTGGCTCAAGCCTGTAATTCCAGCATTTTGAGAGGCCCAGGCGAGAGGATTGCCTGAGTTTAGGGGTTCAAGACCAGCCTGGGCAACTTGGTGAGACCTCGACTCTACAATAAATAAAAAAATAAGCTGGATGTGGTATTATGTGCCTGTAGTTCTAGCTACTTGGAAGGTTGAGGTGGAAGGATGGCCTCAACCCAGCAGGTCGAGGCTGGGGTGACCATGAGCATGAGACACTGTACTCCAGCCTGGGTGACAGAGTGAGACTCTGACTCAAAAAAACAAAAAACAAAAACCAAAAAAACAAACAAACAAAACCAACAGCAACACAGAATTTAGGTGAAGAAAGGTAAATTATCTTTCTTTGAGAATGCCTTGGTACTAAGTTTGTTAAATGCTTTTATATGTATTCCTCATTTAATCTCCCCTACTTAGTGATATGGCAAATATTATTTCCTTTACCCAGATGATGTGGAAATAAAAGTTCAAAGAGGTAAGTGGCATACTCAAGTTTAGCAGAGTTATGATTTGAATTGAAATCTGGCTGATTACATCCTAAAATTGACAGTGATGGTACATCTCCTTGACAAGGTAAGAAGGTCTCTGAGGAGCTTAATGGTAGCACAGGGGCTCGATACCAAAAAATAACCATGACTAGGTTCTGTGGGTTTGATGATAAAAAGTGTAGACACCAGCAGTTAGTTTTATCAGTAGCTGTAATAATTTTAAAATGTGATATAAGATGACATTGAAGATGAAACAAGGGATCTAGAAACTAGAATACTATTCTAGATAACTTTGCCTTCTTGTTAGTTGCCTAAAGCAAATATTTGTACAGGAGGCAGTGAACAACTGAGGTAGAACCCTCCTGAGTGAGGCAGGACCACGTAGACAGTTTCAGATGCTTGGTTAGAATCAAGAGACAAAAGAAAACAGAAACCACTTCTCCTTGATGTCCTGATTAGAGAGGGTTAATTTTTTCACCCCAATACTCTCTAGGGTAAACCACCAGTTCCTTGACTTGCCTTGTCAGACTGTAGGAGAGAAAGGGTTATTCTGATCCTTTCTCTCCTTGGCTACTCCTGCCAGATTGAAAGTGCAACACCCGCAGGCTGACATCCCAAGGCATGAGGTCTTCAGATTGGAGCCCGTTAAAACTCTGGGCCCTGGGGCTCTGACTCATCAAAACAACCCTTCTCTTTGCTGCATGGCAAATCCTGATTTCTCTGGGATTCAGTGAAGGTGAAGGGAAGAGGGATATTTCTTTAAACCCAAGGTTCCTAGCAGAATGTGTAGGGTAGATTGTAAAGGACTACAAATCCTTATTCTTAAAAAAAAAATCAATAAAGAAGAGTAGTTTGGTTTTGTGTTAAGATGGAATATAGATACTTCACTTTATCATCACCATTGATTACAACTAGTAGTCTTGGATGAAAATCATAAAATAATTATCTCGTGGTGAGGCATTGTGTGTATGTTGGTGTGTGAGCTTTTCCTCCAATATTTCTTGGAAAACACTCAGGGCAGCCTGAATCCCTGGACTGTGCAACAGGGAGAAACAGGAAATATTCACGAGACACTAAATCTTACTGGTTCAAAGATTGGGTTCCCTAGGGAATGGAGTTAAAGAAAGGGCAGTCCCCTTTCTTGGTTTTCATTTTCTCCCAGGCCCGCCCTTAGGTAAGTCTCAATCCCAGAAGAACTCTCTGGAGAAGGCAGTGGCGGCAGTTGCTCCTCAGACACCTAAAACTCTGTGAGAAAACCCTTCCCGCTCACACAAATAACTTGAATAAATCTTTTCTGTGATCTGATCGGTGGTGGAAGAATCCCTGCTCATTTTATATCTCTTTCCTCCTGCTTCGTTGTCCCATGGGCAGATCTAGTTTCAAGAAATATGTGACAGCACAGGGTGTAGCAGTGGATAGATACTGTATACTTTTGAAACAACAACAACAACAAAACAATAAATTGATACAAAAAATAATTAAAAGTCTTCAAAATATGTGGAAGTTAAACCACAAATGTCCATAGCTTTTTATCCAGAATACAAGAAAAGGAAACTACTGGGTACTGGAAAGTGAGGGAAATTGGAAGGAGAAAGGAACTCAAGAAAGGGATCCCATAAAGCTGTGTCGGAAGTCCTGGGTCCAACCTCGAGCTACAAATGCATGGAATTGACCTAAAACAGCATACTAAATGAGTTGAGAAAGAAACTACCACTTAGCCTGACAACCAGGAAGCAAAATAAGCCCTGAAGCTGTAAAAACTGAACCGAGGTTGGAACTGCAAGAGGTGAGTCAGACTTATAGCTTGATCCTAACTGGGATTGAAACTCAAAGGAGGGCAGGCTCTGTGGCTTAGGCTGTCATCCCAGCACTTTGGGAGGCCAAGGCGAGTGAATTGCCTGAGACCGCCGGTTCGAGACCCGCCCGGGCAGCTTGGCGAGACTTCATCTCTACAGTAAATCAAAAATTAGCCGGGTGTGGTGGCGCGCGCTTGTTGTTCCGGCTACTTGGAAGGCTGAGGCAGAAGGATCTCCGGAGCCCAGCAGGTCGGGGCTACAGTGGTTGAGAGCATGCCAATGGACTCCAGCCTGGGCGACAGAGTGAGATGCCAATTCAAAAAAAAAAACAAAACTCAAAGGAAGGGGGAAAAAACTCTACCATGTGTATTTGGTGATAGAATTTTTCTCTCTTCAATCTTCCATTTCTACCAAAGCGTTGGCCCCCTAAAGATTTGCTGAAAAATCGCTGACATGAGGCAGATTGATTAATAGAAAAAAGACACACACAATTATTTAATGTGTCTACACAGGCACATTCAGAATGAAGATCCAGTCCTCTAGTAAGGTACAAAACTTGAAACTAGAGGAGGTGTTAAATTAAGTTTAACCCAAAGTATATTGGGCTAATTTTTTTTTTTTTTTGAGTAGAAGTCTCACTCTGTTGCCCAGGCTGGAGTGCAGTGGCAAGCTCAAGGTCACTGTAACCTTTACTTGCTGGGCTCAGGTGATCTTTCCACCTCAGCCATCCAAATAGCTGAAGCCATAGGTGTGCGCCACCACACCAGCTAATTTTTAAAAATTTTTTTGTAGAGATTGTCTTGTTAAGCTGCCCAGGCTGATCTCGAACTCCTGGACTCTGGCAATCTTCTCGCCTCTGCCTCCTCAAACTCTGGGATTACAGGTGTGAGCCACCACTCCCAGCTTGGGCTAATTCTTGAATACGTTGGGTTCCACCTAAAGGTTTTTCTATAACATTTTGGCAAACTGTAACCTAGCTGAATGTGTAAACAGACTGCAACCCGCTCCTTGAGCCAACTGCTTAGTTTCAGCCCATCAAAAGTGGCAACTGAGCCGGGCTTGGTGGCTCAGCCTGTAATCCCGCGCCTTTGGGAGGCTGAGGTGAGTGGATTGCCTGAGCCCGTGGGTACGAGACCTGCCTGGGCAGCGAGACCTCATCTCTACAGTAAATCAAAAAATCAGCCAGGCCTGGTAACGCATGCTTGTAATTCCGGCTACTTGGAAGGCTGAGGTGGATGGATCGCCAGAGCCCAGCAGGTCGAGGCTGCGGTGGCCGGGAGCGGCCACTGCACTCCAGTCTGGGCGACAGAGTGAGACTCCAACTCAAAAAAACAAAACAAAACAAAACAAAAAAAAGTGGCAACTGGCTGAGTGTGGTGGCTCATTCTGTCATCCCAGCACTTTGGGAGACTGAGATGAGAGGACTGCCTGAGCCCAGGGGTTTGAGACCAGCCTGGGCAACTTGGTGAGACTTCATCTCTACAATAGATCACAAAAATAAGCTGAGTGTTGTGGTGTGCACCTGTTATTCCAGCTATTTGGAAGGCTGAGGTGAAAGGATTGCCTGAGCCCAGATGGTCGAGGCTACAGTGGCTGTAGCCTGGATGACACAGTGACTCCAACTCAAAAAAAAGAGAAAGTGGTTAACTAGACAAACAGGATTCAAATAAGACAAATGAAATGTTGAACTTTAACGAAGCTTGCTGTTTATGTATCCACTTCCATTTTCTACAGACATTTTCTCTGTTCATACATCTTCCACCATGTGGTCACACTGGAGTCTCTCTGAACCTACTCCTGTTTGGAAGGCTGCCCAATTGGAGAATCATTCTTTGCTCAATTAAACTCTGTTAAATTTAATTTTCTTAGTTTTTTTTCTTTTAACAAAGGTATATAAGTATGCAGGCTAAGAGCATGCCCCCAAACAGGTTATGTTGGTAAATCAGCTTTTAGTGGCAAGACAGGTGTTGAGAGAAAGGAAGAAGTCTTGCTAGCAAAGGCAGTATTGTCATACAGATGAAGCCTCACAGGAAGTAGCCATTAGAAACAGTAAATAGCAAATGTTTCCTCTAAGACTTTTAAAGGTTTTAGACTCTCAGTTAATCTTTGCTAGATCCAGGAAAGGCTTAGAAGGAGAAGGCCTGGCTGCATTAATGCAGATTCTCTACAGTTGTAAATTTCTTCCACTAAAGACAGCTTTGCAGGGCCACCTTAGTCTACTGGCCCTGTGGAAGCCATTTCGAAATATCTTAAATAAATATATTTTAGGGTAAAATATTATTTCCTTCACAAAACACTAACAACAAAAAAAATAGAAATTGGTATAGTAAAATCACAAAGTAGATTTCAGAAGAAAAAGATAATTAGGGATAAAGAGGGATTTTAAATATTATAAAAGGATCAATTCACCAAGAAGATATAATAATCCAGTATGGGTATGTACCTTATAATAGAGCTTCAAAATGTATGAAGAAAAAGCTGTCAGAATTGAAAGGAAAAACGAACAATATTCCATTAAGTGATCAAGAAGCAGACAGAAAATCAGCGAGGACATAGAAGACATAAGCAACAACATTAACCCACAAGACCAAATTTGTAGCTTGGGAACAGACCACTCAATGCCAGAAGGAGACATGTTCTTTCTACATTATGGTCCAAATAATGCTCAGCTGCTCCCCTTAATACAGATAAATCAAAGGGGCGGGGAACTGGTAGAAAGAAGTTTATTTCTGAGTTTAAATCCAGGGAGCAGAGCTGGACACGAGGTCATTCTAAGATGGTTTTGCTCACCCTCCAGGTTTTTACAGTTCACTTATGTAAGTCCAGAGTTGTTAGTACCTATACATTAGCCACATGACCAGCAGAACTTTGTATAGAACTTGAGTTTCAGTCACATTTATCAAGAGTGAAACTTCTGGGTCCAGACTTCCTGGTGCCAAGTATCAGAAGTATCTCATAGCTTTCATTAGTAGGGTCCGGCAGAAACGTTAATCAAGTTTGCCATAGAGTAAGACATTATGCATTACACGAAAGTTACACAAATCACAAAACTTGTGGTTACATAAATACAAAAGTTACACAAAGCACAAGGCTTCTGATTACATTGATTCTATATTATTCAAACTTGAAACCACTCAGAAAAAGGGAGTAAATGGGGATTTGCATCTTTCAGTTGATTTGGCATAGTCTCTAGGGGAAGTCAAGGTTCTCTGGAGCTACTTACTGGGAATGCAAAGGAGATAAGGGGATTTAGTGATGTGCTCAGATTAGTGAAGGAGCACTTGAACCCTTGCTATGCCCTTCTCTAGGGACTGTGAAAATATGGATGGGCATATACTGAATCAGACATATACTGAGTTCTAAAATAAACCTTAACAAATACAAAATGATAAAAGGTTAAAATATATATTCTTTAAAAACGATGAAAATTAACTAAGAATCAGTAACAATATGTCACTAAAAAATGTATCAAATATTGACACATTAAACAACAAACTTTCTAATGACTCAAATAATCCATAACAATGCAAATAGGAAACCTCAAGAGAAATTATAAACTATTTTGAATTTATTTAAAAGAAAAATAGCTGGGCTCGGTGGCTCAGCCTGTAATCCCAGCACTTTGGGAGGCTGAGGTGAGTGAATTGCCTGAGCCTGCATGTTCGAGACCCGCCTGGGCAACTTGGCAAGACCTCATCTCTACAATAAATCAAAAATTAGCTGGGCGTGGTAGTGCGCACCTGTAATTCCAGCTACCTGGAAGGCTGAGGTGAAAGGGTCACCAGACCCCAGCAGGTTGAGGCTGCAGTGGCCCCAAGTGTGCCACTGCACTCCAGTCTGGGTGACAGAGTGAGACTCCAACTCAAAAAAAAAAAAAGAAAAAGAGAACAAAATTTGAGGTGAAGGAGCTAAAACAAGGTTAGACTCTATAACCGTGTGAAGGATCCATATGGAAAATCTTGTAGAGTGTTTTTGTTCTGGCATCCTCCCTTATACACTAATTCTGTAAGATGTAAATGGTAAAGGAATGTGTTTCTGCTCTCTGACATATTAAAATAAATAATAAAGAGGTTGAAAGATTGTGGAATATACTGAAATTGTGGAATACATTAAATATATATACTATGTGTGTGTGTCTATAAATATCTATGTAGTATGTGAAGCAGTGTACCTCAGAATTTTAGCTTTCAATCTATTATAAACAGTCCTCACCGGGCTCAGTGGCTCAGCCTGTAATCCCGCGCCTTTGGGAGGCTGAGGTGAGTGGATTGCCTGAGCCCGCGAGTTTGAGACCCACCTGGGCAGCGAGACCTCATCTGTACAATAAATCAAAAACTAGCCGGGCGTGGTAGCACGTGCCTGTAGTTCCAGCTACTTGGAAACCTGAGTCGGAAGGATCGCCGGAGCACAGTGGGTCGAGGCTGCAGTGGCTGGGTGCGGCCACTGCACTCCAGTCTAGGCGATGGAGTGAAACTCCAACTCAAAAAAAAAAAAAAAAAGTCCTCTTTAGCTCTAGCTTAAAAATTGTACTTTAAATACATTTTTCCCCTTCCCTCCTCTCTCTAGGCACTCCCTTCCATTGCAATGCTTATCTAACTCTATGTTTTCTTAGAAATTCCAAGGGCTAATTTTAAAGCAGCCTGGACATAAAGCCCTGGCCGTAAAACTCTTTCCATTTAGGGAGAGCTTCCAGGCAGTTAATCTCCAACCAGGTCCCTGAGAATTGTGGAGACTCATCTTAGAACACAGGAAGCATAAGCCTCATTACAAAGCGCTCCCACCTGAGGAGATTCACAGAGGACTGATCCACCACCTGGCTGCAGCTAAAACACCATCAAACCCCAAGAAGGACAATTATTTGAGATAGTCATTTTTAGACAGGCATCCGTTATTACCCATCTGTTTCCCACACCAATCTTTGCTTCTTAAACCCTTACCCTCAGCCCAAAACCTGGAAATGGTTTCTTTAGGCCTGAACCTGGCCATTTCCCTAATTGCTGGCTTTTGGAATAAAATCACTTTCCCTTCACTGCATCTCCTGTTTGTTCATTTTGGCCTGCAGCAAGAAGCAGATGAACTTACTGTCACTAACCGCAGGAAAAAAAAAAAAGTCTAAAATTGGAGGTTTACAAAAGACCTATTACAAAAGTACATTTGTATTGGTATGCACTTTACATTTTCGGTATATGCACATGTCATTTCATTTGTCAATATCATAGCCCTGTAATGCCCACCTCAGTTTGTATTTGCAAAGAGTTGATACAAATGTCTATCTAAAACTCTAATGAGGAAGATGCTACTTTTTCTGCTCTTTCTTTTCATCATATCTCAGGACTTCTCCTAAATTATACATGAATATTAATTTATTCTAAATCAGACTTGTGAAGGAGAGTAAATAGGCATACAGTACTACCTGATGTAATATAAATTAAACTGCATGCTTTGTTGAATAAAAGCTAATTAACTGCATTTATCGTCTATTTACTGGTTACTAGCCTCACAATTCCTCCCAATTATATGGTAGCCCTGCATAATTATATTTTTAAATGATTTATTCATTTGTTCTACCCAAACAGCAATAGTTAATTTAAATTGATTAAATATACTCTAGGTATGAGCTTATGAACTGCATTTCAAAGAATAAATCATCCTTTTAACTAATAGCACCTAGTTTAACGAATTAAATTGAACCAAAAATGTGATCAGTGATCTTTCTATCATCCAAATTTGGTACTGGGGTCACAAGGGCAAAATGTTTGCATTTATTGACATTATGTAAGTAAATCCAATCAGTTTCACACACATTTGAATAATTGTTATCATCGTCATAATAACTACTGAATGAAATATCACTTTAACAGGGATATTCATACATTGATACTCATTTAAATATCATGACTGATGTTAAATTCAATAGTATTCAATGAAAAGAAAACAGATTTTTAAAACTACAGAAAAGACAGGGCTTGGTGGCTCAGCCTGTAATCCCGCGCTTTGGGAGGCCGAGGTGAGTGGATTGCCTGAGCCCGCGGGTTCGAGACCCACCTAGGCAACTTGGCGAGACCTCATCTCTACAATAAATCAAAAAAATTAGCCGGGCGTGGCAATGATTGCCTGTAGTTCCAGCTGCTTGGAAAGCGGAGGCGGAAGGATCGCTGGAGACCAGCAGGTCGAGGCTGCGGTGGCCGGGAGCAGCCACTGCACTCCAGTCGGCGAGTGAGTGAGACTCCAACTCAAAAAAAAAAAAAAAAAAAGGAAGTCCGGGAGTAAATTCAAACAAACAAGATTCTATTTGAAAAAGCCATCGTTCAAGTCATTATATTATTCAGGGTCCAATCAGGAGACAGAAAATGCATTGGCAATTTAAACAGGGACATTTTAATGTAAAGATTTATTTATTTATAGTAGCATTTCTCTTCAGTAGTTGGTACCATAGCATGCATGCTGACAACTAGTGACATTACCCCTCAGCTAGTTTTCCAGCACTTCTGCAGGCATCTTTTGCCTGAAGGAACAAAAAAATAATTCTTAGGGCCAAGAGAAAGGGCAGAGAAAGAAGCAGATGTGGAAGAGAGTCTCCTCCCCAAAACTGAGTTTCAGTGAGGGTGTGGTCCACAGGATGGTGGACAAGTTGACTGGGTTGCTTCATGTTAGACATGGTCCACAGGCTGTGGGGTGATCGTTAGAGAACAGTAAAACATGAGCGTTGACTAGTGAGCACAAAATCTTCCATTAGGAGTGACAGAAAACTAAGGTGAGAGAACATGAAACAGTAGATTGGGTCGAGACACTGTGAGACACTGGAAGCCTCTTGCTGGAATAGCTGGATACGCTGAAGGGAGACACCAACTGGATGGGTGACCCTCACACTTGCCATTTTGCCAGTCACCAAAGAGAAATGATGCTAGGTTGAGCTCCAGTATCACAAAGCAGGGCAATGAAGTTTGAGTTCAGAAATAATAAATTGACAGCCACCTGCTAGCAATAGCTCATATTATTAAAACTCACTTTGTTCTAAGTACATAGTCTATTTAAATTTTTAACAGCCTTATGACTTGGAAACTACAATGCTGTTACCAACAACAAGCTTGGCTGCTTGTTGCTTATAAGCTGAAATAAACAACATGAGATGTAGTGGAAGGAAGGTGATTTTATTGCAAAAGCCAGCAGATGGGGAAACGACTGGGCTCATGCCTCAAAAAAAAAATTTCAAAATTTAGGCCAAGGATAAGGGATTTTAAAAGGAAAGAATGGAATAAAGGGTATCTGGGAGCAGCATGGGGTACCAATTTTGCTTAGATGGTGATCTTGAATTGTTGCCCACCTGGAGAGCTGGCTGATGTCATCCTGATTGTAGCCAGGTTGTATGTTGATTAATCATCTTAAGGTGACTTCTACCCAAAGGAGAATGCGGCCATGAGGTCTCCATGCTCTGTTATTCCAAGGTTAACTTCTGGAACAGTCCTTGGAATTTATCAAGCAAGTACACAATTAGATTAATGGGTATGTGCTCAATCATGGGTCATTGTGTGAGGGCAAGCTGAAAGTAAAAAAAGAGAAGAAAAATTAAAAGTGTTAAAATGAAGAGAAGAGTTGAAATCGTTTCTCAATAGTTCAAATGGAAATTCCAGGGTACAATGCCTTCTAGACAAAGACCATGAGGAAGACACATAGAGTCCAAAAAATGAAGGTTTATTAGTTCTTATGGAAAAGGAGGACATATAAGAAACAGACATTTCAAAATACAGGAATGTCATCAGAGATTTTGGATGTGAGACTTAATCTCAAGACCGTCTTGGTAATTATGATCAGAATTTATAAACCAGGCTAATCATTAGAACAGTCTGTGAACTTATTTTTAGAGTACTAAGTCATGCCAGTTACTATTAGATCTCTTTGGCTATGGCCTTACCTAAAACATATAGCTTTGAATAAGTTTTCGTTTGAAGAGTTCCAGTTTAGTCTGTGGCCATGGTTAGTTTGGTACATTTTATTTATTTGGCAAATCATAGTATAGTTTTACAAGTGTGATTTCTCTTTTGATTTCCTTTTTTATCACAGTCCCACAGCTGAGCCATTTTAGGAAAGGTTTGTAAAAGTGCAGATGGTTACAGTCTTAGAATGTCAGAGCTGAGAGGGTGTTAAAGATAGTTGAATTCTGAAAGCTGATGACCATAATTTCTTGTAGTGCACCATCCAGTCTTTGCCATTAAATTAAAAAAAAATAAAAGAATTGCCTGTATTGGAGCCACACTTTATGTTTTGAGAATCAAGTAAGCTTCATGATTTATATTTAGAGGTAAACATAGCTACAGATGTGCAAAACTGTCCTAATCCCTTTAACACCTGCGGCTTCTTCTTCTTTCTTTGCTTTAAGGTGTATTAAAAATTACCCTCAACACAGCTTGATCTTACCCTTGGCAATAGTTTACATTTAAGTGTCTTGATTTAAGGTGACAAGAGTTTGATATAATTCCATGATTACATCTTCCAATCCAAGGATTTAGTCTACGTGCCTATTGTAATTTTTTGTTTAATATCAATAAAACACCTTTCTCATTGATTTTTTATTAGAAAGAGCTCAGATTAATTCTACAGGTCTCACCAGATTTATAGCTGGAAGGGAAAGTGGGGATTGGACTGAATTTATTTAAATTTAGACTGATTGAAACTGAATCTTCCTACAAGTCTTTACTAAAAACAGCTTATCTGACAGAGAAATATGTACAGTGCATATTCAAGTTTTATAAAACTTTAATTTCCTTTTAGTGCTATTTGTGTCAAAGAGATATATTGAAGCACAGAAAAATTATCATCCACTTTTGAACATTTAATGACTAAAAGAAATAAAGGTAGATTCAATTCATGCAGAATGTATTTTGCATTAGAATCAGCTCCGTTGCGTAAACCCATGTATCAGTGGATAATCTGAAATTATGTTAATATTGAAAATTTCTCAGTAAGTGCAGAGTGGATTGGAAAATTCCCAATTCTACATTAGTGGAAGTGGCAGTGGTATATTTATATATACAGTGTCAAAATGAATAAAATAGAGTCAAAATGGGAGAATCCAAATGACAACATAGACTCTCCTAGTGTGTAAATATTCTATAGTATCCAGTGTAATTCACCTATATATTTTTTAATACTTGCATATTAGGATCAAGGAACCTATATTTCATTTTAGAGCAAGGCACTGACTATGTGTGTAGTATACTGTATTTGGAACTGGGCTTAAACAGATGAGTGAGGCCAGGCTCGGAGGCTCAGCCTGTAATCCCAGAATTTTGGGAGGCTAAAGCCAATGGATTGCCTGACCCTGCAGGCTCGAGACCAGCCTGGGCAACTTGGTGAGACCTTGTCTCTACAATAAATCAATAATTAGCCAGGCGAGTTAGCACATGCCCATAGTTCTGACTACTTGAAAGGATGAGGTGGAAAAATCGCTGGAGACTAGCAGGTTGACACTGGGTTGACCATGAGTGTGCCACTGCACTCCAGCCTGGGGTCCAGAGTGAGACTCCAACTAAAAAAAAAAAAAAAAATGAACAAGACATAGCTTGACTGGGAGTAGATCAAGTATAGTGAAAGACACACATTCATAAGTAGATAATTTTATTTCACTGTAATAAAAGTAATGATAAAAGAAGTAGAATGCGACATCCACATAAGCTACACAGCCCAGTTTGTGGAGGGGTCATATGAAGGATAAGTAGCTGTTAAGTGAGCTTAGGGTTAGTGAACACTTTGATACCTTGATCTAACACTTTCACCAGGCTAGTGAAATAGGCTAGTGTGGCATGGGCCCCGGGACACTTGTGGAGGAGAGAGAAAAAATAGAGTGGTCAGGATCAGATTACACAGACGGACTCTGGATTTTTCAGGGGCAGTGATTCTGAGCAGTGAAGAAACGATGATGTTTTCAATAGGCAATGCTAAGCGTTATGGCTGTTTTTATAAGATCTTATATGTGATTGGGAAACCACTTGACGATATCTGGTGAAGTTAGAGCTTAAAACCAACAGAGGGGAAAGCTTTGCACAAAGATCTTTCAAAGTGGCCCTGTTAGTAATGGTCAAAAAACTGGAATAACTCAAATGGCCATTGCAGTACACTGATGACACGAATGATTGCACAGCAGCATAGTAACCAGGGATGGAAAGCACAAACAACATTGAGGGAAAGAAGCAAACCATACAAGATGTGCTGTGATTCCATTTGTAAGGATCTCAACGACCAACAGGAAAATTAAACAACTTGTGATTGAAAAAGCATACTTAAACTTAGGTGGTATAGTAGTAAAGTCAACCAAGGAGCTTTCTGACCTTGGAGGAACAGGGAAGAGCACACAGGGTTTCTCTGGTCCTGGCACTTTTCCATTTCAGAACCTGTGTCAGTTACAGAGGTGTTTACCTGATTATGATTCTTCAAGAAAGTATGGATATGTCTTTCATAATTACCTGCATGAATGATACATTTTACAATTAAAATTATTTTTAAATTAAATACTAATAAAGAAAAATGTAATAAGTAAAAAAAAAAAAAAAAAAAAGAATGACAAGAACTGAAATTTGAAAAGAAGATGGAAACCAGATTTTGGAGCAACTGCAAATAATAGTGTGATGTTTTGAAGCTTGACTTTTTTAGATGAATCACCTGGCATCTGTGATAACTTCAGATGAAAGAAGAAATAGGCTTCAGGGAACAGAATGAGAAAAGGAAAGGTGTCTAGAAGTTAGTATACACTCTATAGAGAGGGTATCACGGTGATCTAAATTAGGACAGTTATGATTAGAAAGGAGAGGGGGGAGATTTACAAAAGGATATCTTATTGGTTCTGCAAAAGAAGAAAAGGAAGCAGAGAACGCTGAGTGAGTCTCCAGGGTTTTGCTTTGTCTAATTAGAGAAGGATGAAATCAGTAAGAAAAAGATAATCAGACTTACCTACCTCTCTTCTTTGTCTTGGAACTTTGCCTGGCACACCCATCGATCCTCAAGGAATTAAATACTATTCCAGAACCATGTGTATGGACTACAGAAAATCAGCAACAGAGCCGATTATGATGAAAATTCATACCATTTGGTGGACCTAGCTTTATCGCCTTCAGTCACTAAATGTTCAAGAGTAAATAACAATTATTATTCGATATCCCTACATGTCTGTGATCCATAAACTAAATGCTGGGATGTTTTAGTAATGTGTTAGTTATGCCTGGTGTAATATATAATCTTTATAAAACCATCACAACTTACACATCACTTTCACATTTAGTAGCCATTTACATGCCCAAAATAATCCTCTAAGTGTACAACCATTCCCATGTTCCGATGCGGGATGTCTGGGGTCCCAGTTCACTTGAGCCCTGTCTCCTGTCTCTGGAGCTTGTTCTTTCTTCAAAACCACAACGTTGGCATTGGGGAAAGCAGAGCCGAGCACTTAAGCAAAAGTTTTTTCACAAAATACCAGAGTGATGCATTTTAGGGCAGATTGCTTTGGCTTTTTCCATGCTGCATTTTTCATTGTTTCATTGTTTGTGACTCTCCATTCTGTGAGGCTGAGCTCCACGCTTTGCACTTGATTAAATAGCTGTGCCTCAGAAGTAAGAGCATAAGGTCTGAGTGTCTGAAGCATTCCTAAGGTCTCTGAATAAAGTGTGGGAATACGCATTACTATTTTTATTGAGTGTGTTTTAAGGGCTATTTAGCATTAAGCGACTGCTCTGAAGATTATGAATAATAAGTGGATTGCCTGTTTTGAAGAAAGACGTCTATAATTCTGTAAAACTGGCTGAGTTAATGCACTAGAAAACTATTAAGCAGAAATCCTGTTGCACCAAAGTGTTGTTATTTCAACTAGCAGTTCATGAAATGATCACTGTTTTTAGATGCCTTCCTCCCTTCCCACCGCCCCTTAGTTCAGACACTCTTTCAGTCAGTCTGAAAGAAAAGTTGGCACTTATGTTCGCTGTGCGTTGATAATTGACTAACTGAGAGCGGAAGGAAGGCAAAATAGTGATAAAGTTGAATAAGATTAAATAATCCCTTGATCATCTCCTAATGTTCAGATTCTTTGATCTTGGGAAATTCACTTTTGAGGCTTATCTTTCTTCGGGTAATTTATCAAGGCCTCTGCTCGTTTTTCTTGCTTATTTTATTATTCATGAACGCCTCTATAAAGAAATGTCAAAAGCATAATTCAGTATATTAAATAGCATAATTGGACGCATAAACCAAGCACAGAGGATAGAAGGTTAGTCCTAACTGGTGGGAAATGAATTCCAAGGGAGCTATGGCACAGAAGTCAAGCCCAAGTAGTAGTAATTTGAAAGCCAAGGTCAAAGTGCAAGTGTAAACCAGGCAAAGGAAACAAGACGTGCAAAGACTTGTGCTTTTGGAATATGCTATTCTGAAAAACAGCCTGCTCATCCAGCCAAATTGACTACTTGCAAATTAACAATGGCCACTTTCTCCAGCTGTTTAATCTGCTGCCCCCCATCCCCGCTCCCTCTCCACCCGACCGCCACCATCTGTCTTTGCTTGTTCTCTGAATTCTGTGTACTGGATGGAGTTTCTTTTTTTTTTTTTTTTTTTAGTTGGAATCTCACTCTGTCGCCCAGACTGGTAGTGCAGAGGCCGCTCCTGTCCACTGCAGCCTTGACCTGCTGGGCTCTGGCGATCCTTCCGCCTCAGCCTTCCGAGTAGCTGGAACTACAGGCACGCGCTACCACGCCCAGCTAATTTTTGATTTATTGTAGAGATGAGGTCTCGCCAAGTTGGCCAGGCGGGTCTCGAACCTGCAGGCTCAGGCAATCCAGTCACCTCAGCCTCCCAAAGGCGCGGGATTACAGGCTGAGCCACCGAGCCCAGCACGGAGTTTCTTTTTCTTAGCATCATTGAATCCTGTTCCTCTCTTTCCTTCTTGCAGTTTGTTTTGCACAATGGAGACACCGGCAGGAAAGTAGGGGGAAAGGACAGAGGGTCCTGACGTCCGTCCCTCATTTCCTCTCTTCCTTAAATGGTTTTGGCAGTGACTCCAACCTTCTCCCTATGGTCTTCCCTGTCAGGAGCTCTGGCAGCCTCTTTCTAGAGCTACAGCTTTTGCCTGCTCTGGAAACACACCTTCCTCATCATACCCTCAGATCTGGGAGTTCAAAGATTGCTAGTCCCTGGGGTCTTCTATCCAGTCTTGCTTCTCCTTGCTTCACCCCCACTACTGTAAATAGTCATTTCATTAGAGTTTCTTCTGCCAATCTTTTCAGTGTGCCATCTGTTTCCTTCCAGGATACAACTGTTTTCTAAGCTTCACACTATAACAGATTTTCCTCATTTGAAACTAATTTTGTGCTTGAATGACTCACTGAAACCTTTTGATGATCCTGTAAAATACCCTAAGAACTATGTTGGTTTTCAAAGTAACTCCATTAAGGAAGTGATAAAATAAATCAATGTCTCATCTATGTGTCAGGTCAACAAACTTTATAAACCTATAGAATTCTCTCAAAGTTAATGCTAAGTATGGACACTTCATACTATCTAGCATGAATCATTGGATTTATAAATATGCAATGGTGGGATAAATGTCACTTTGGTTTCAAACAAAAAAAATCTGCTTTACAAAAAGCCATATGACAAATTTTTATAAGAATAATAAAATTCTGTTTTTTTCTCTTTTTATTTCTATTTTATATTTCTCATGATCACTTTTCCAGATTATTGTCATCATAGACCATCAGGTGCTAGTGTCTATTGTCTGTTTTCTGCATTTCAGTTAGAACTATCTAATAATGATATTCCCCTAGCTTTTAAGACTTCAGAAGCTGCTAATGGACTACAGAAGAAAGTGGAAGGTTATTGGAATGGTTCATAAGGCACTTCCTCATTCGTCCACTTCCTCTTCCTCAAGTATTTACATGTTCAATTATCCCACAAGAACCATGCTCTTCCATAGTATTGAACTGTGCAGACTTCCTTGAACATATCATTTTTACTCTCCATCACATCTAAAGTAATATACCTTTATCAGTCAGAGTACATTTTACTCTTTTTCTTTTTTTAAATGAGAGACTTACTCTATCATCCAGGCTGGAGTGCAGTGACACAGTCACCACTCAACACAACCTTGACCTCTTGGACTCAGACGATTCTCCTACCACAGCCTCCTGAGTAGCTGGGACTACAGTTGGGTGCCACCACACCTGGCTAATTTTTTACTTTCATTTTTTGTAGACATGAGGTTTAGTTATGTTGCTCAGACTGGTCTTGAACTCCTGGACTCAAACTGTCCTCTCTCCTTGGCTTCCCGAAGTACTGGGATTACAGGGATAAGCCACTGTACCCAGGCTCGTTTTACTTATTTTTAAAGTTACAATTGAAGTGTTGTCTGAGAAGACTTTCCTAACATTTTCATTCTTATTTCTATGCACCTTCTCTTTTCTTCAGTTACAGTTTTCTCAGACCTCTGTGACAGAATATGCCATATTAAATGCACTTATTTTCATATGCCTTTATTCTTTTCAATCATGAGAGCTCTTTAAGAAAGGAAACTAGGCATTTTCATCCCTGAATTTCTGGTGCCAAGCATACTGTCTGGCATACAAGACGTGCCAAGAAGTCTGCTGGATTCAAGACTGTAAGAAGAGCCATTGGGCACATGATTCAGCTTGGATCCTGCATAGAAGAATCGTTATCGTGTGGCTCCTTCCATTCTCCATCTGCCATACTCAGAGTCAACCATCATTGTCTTGATATCTATAAAGTCTACTTAGCATTTGCATAGACAAATACTCCCAGGGCCTTATTATTTGATGGTGAACAATGGTTAACTGAATTTCAAACAAGGACACGAAGTTAGAATTGAATCAAAATCAGTCAAAGACAAGTGAACTTTATACTTTTTTTCTGTGAAGAAGCATTTGTTTCCTCATGCCAAGGTAATTTTCTCATATATTCAATAATAAAGTGAAGTGGAAAAAATCATTTAGATTGGTATTCTCCTGATTTTAAATAAAAAGGTAATATAAGCCCCTTCAGTTTATTCAACTGTAGTATAATCCAATAGTTCTGGCAAGATTCAATTATAGTATGGCTTAATTGAACATAAATTAAACAAGGATGTGTCTAAGTTTCATCATACTAAATGAGATTCTAAATTATTCTAGAAACAAATATTTCAATTCTGGTGTGATGACTTTAAACATTACATTTGATTTTCAGAATCATCAATAAGAACTTCACATACATTGGAAAACCATTTTCTATTGATTTAAGGCAAAATGAAATCAAATTCCACTGTATGCCCAGGTGGTCAAGGTAAAGAAAGGCAAACTAGCAAAGCAGATTTGAGCTTTGTTAAGTATGTTATAAAATGCCTTCCATAGTAGTAGCAAGAACGGATGTTCTTTTCCATCTTACTCCAGTAACCAGGTTTGGGCTAATGAAACTGAGCATATGCATTTAATCATTTTACAAGTTGGTTAGGCATTTATAGCAGAAGGCTGCTGTATAATCACACTTCCATATTCTTCACATATCCTCATAGATATGTATTATTGAACAATATATTTTTAAAGAATTTGTATTTTATAGTCTATTCCACAGAGACTTTGAGGAACATTATAAAGTGAAACACACATAAATCAGAACAATTAAAATTTAAAGGCAAATAAAAAGCCAATTAGGAAGATGATAAAGGCAAATGAAATGACTTCTTGAAATGATTTAGTTTCTGCCAAGCACTACCTTTTGCCCTATGGTTCATGTGGCAGCACAAGCCGAGAGGAGATAGATGTCAGGTTACAGGATTTTAATTCTTTTGTCTCTCCTTATGGAACATTTCTTGGCTCAGCTAAAAAGTCATTGGCACTGTCTGCAGTGGCAACTTTGGGGGAGTGTTCTTCACTACAGGGGCAGTGCCCACTATAGAAATTCCGGTTTGAAGAAGGCAAAGAGATGTTTCCAAACATATCTTTATACAAACTGTGATGATCACTTTTTTTTTTTAGTTGGATCTTACTCTGTCACCCAGGTTGGAGTACAGTGACAAGATCACAGCCATCGCAGTCTCAATCTGCTGGGCTCAGGTGTTCCTTCCACCTCAGCCTTCCAAGTAGCTAGAACCACAGGTATGCACCACCACACCTGGCTAATTTTGGGATTTATTGTAGAGACGAGGTCTTGCCAAATTGCCCAGGCTGGTCTCGAACCCTTAGACTCAGGCAATCCTCTTGCCTCTGCCTCCCAAAGTGCTGGGATTACAGGCATGAGCCACCGTGCCTGGGTGTGATGATCACTTTTAAGTATAATGTAGTGAAAATATATAAAGTATCATAAAATTTTATCTATTTTATTCTAAGTATGTGTCTTTTTTAACATTTATTGTGCACTTTATTTCTATTATTATTACATTGTAACATATAATAAAGTAATTATGCCAATTCATCACACACACAAAAAGGGGTGCAGACGGAAGTGATACAAAAAATAATGGATAGGACACACATGGATTAAAATAAGTGTCAGATTCTGACTTAAAGCCTGCCACCAGATGCAGCGGTACCATTGAAGTACATCTACTCACTTGCCACTCACTGATAAGGTTTTGATGTGAGTCTGCAAGCAATTGATTTATGATGGTCTCTGTGCACTCAAACCTCTCTGCTAATGTTCATCTGTATTTGCAGCCATCTGAGTGCTAGCATCACTGTCTCAGTTCCACCTCAGATCACCAGGCATTAGATTCTCATAAGGAGTGCAGAAGCTAGATCCCTCGCATGCCCAGTTCACAAGAGGGTTTGCACGCCTATGAGAATCCAGTGCTGCTAATCTGACAGTAGGTGGAGCGCAGGTGGTAATGCAAGTGATGGGAAGTGGCTGTAAATACAGATGAAGCTTCCTATGCTTGCCTGACACCTCCTGCTGTGTTCCCGGTTCCTAGCAGGCGTAATGACACCCATCTGTGGCCTGAGGGTTGCGGACTCCTGTTCTACTGGAACACCCAAGACTCACATTTATTCATGCTGACACTGCTCTAAACCCCCTTCTGTGGGGTTAACCCATTCAAATCTCGCAACGCTCATTTTATTTTTTTTAATTTATTTTCATTAATTTATTTATTTTTGAGTCAGAGTCTATCTGCCCCTGGAGTGTAGTGACACGATCATGGCTCACCACAGCCTGGAGAAAACGGAAAAACTCATGGCCCCCACCTTGCTGGTTGTAGCTCCCTCACTTTACCTGGGTGGTAACCACAGGAACTATGGTGGGTTCTTGGCTGTCACTCATCTCATAGGAGGTGGAGGTGGAGAGGGGTGGGGCAGGGTGACCTCAGCTCAGGAACTACCTACAGTGTGGTATGCTTCTTCTTGATGACATGAATTAAAACAGACACAATTTATGCTCCAAGACATATCAGTTGTTCAGAGTAAAGTACTAGTTTCTGAATATGATCTGGGTAATATCTCCTGCTCTCAGTGAGTTTGGTTGGTGGGAGGTATCTGTCTAATCTCTGCAATATGTCAGCTGCCTCATAAGTGTTGTCATCAACTGATACATTTTAAGCAGATTACACAATATAATCTGCTTAAAATATATTAGTCTTCCCATCCTTGGCTGCGTGCATGATAATTACATATAACTTGAGCTAGAAATAGTCAACGGGCGGTAGTCTCTAATGAATTTAAAGGCCCCTTCATGTGAATGGCATTCTTACAAGCTGGAGAAACTCCATTGTCTTCCTTAAACATTTCTTAAATGTTAACTTTGCACTGACTTTGATTCAAATCCTAGGTCCGGTATTTGCCACATCTGTGAACTTTGGTAAACTAATTAGTCACTGGATCCGTTTCCGCTCTTAAAAAATGTGAATGATGATGAAAAAGATGTGTTATGGGTCACAGAGCACCCGTGATGTTGTCTGATGTCAGCATGTGTTGGTACTTTTTCCCTTTTACGTTGGAAATCGTGTTTCATGTGACTAGGTGCCTTGAGATATGAGTTATATTATTACCACCTCTGCTGTCAACCCTTGATGATAGAACTGACTGCAATTTCTAAGTCTTAATCATTTTAGAATCTGTGCTGTTTCTAATGTCACTTTTTTCTTTAAGAAAGAAAAGTTTATTTAAACGTAAATTAGAGAGAGAAAGAGAAGGAAGAGAGAAGATTCACCTCCTCAAGGTGGTGGAGGGGTATTAAAGCCAGGAAGCATGGCGACAGCCATGGCTCAAAAAGCACATGGCCACACCAGACTCTAGCAAGGCAATGGCCGCTGGTTGCTTGTGGTTGACTCCTTTTAACCATTCCCCTCGATGGGGGGAGATCATTAAGGTGATTGGGTGGTGGTTTGCTTCCACGCCTATTGCCACTTTTGAACTTCTATTTTCATTTTATGACCCTCTTGCTCAACAATTTTACATAAGCAGGTTTTGAATTATTAATGCACCTGTTAAACTAGATGATGGCTTATTTTCACCAGTTTCCTTTCTCCTGGAGAAATGGCCTAGGAAAGAGGCCTTGTATCTCAAGGCTACTTCTGTCCTGTGAAGTCTCCTCATTCTAAGTCAAATTAAGCTCACTGTGGGAGAGTCACCTTGTTTCCCTTCAAGCATCTACATTTACTCTGAAGTAATCCTCTTGACTTCCTAGAAAACTAGGAATGCATGTATTACATGTAGTAAATCGTGATGGGTGACAGTGGATGGTAAATTCTTTATACTCCCAACTTGCCCATCTACGATCACTCAACACATGCTTCACTAATCACATTATTAATTTCTGCATTGGGTTTTGCCCCAAAACTTAGGATAATATGTCTCATAGGATGCCTTGTGTAGCAAAGGCCTCTTTGACAAGCAAATGAATGTAAATATTCTAATTATTTTCTAAATTATAGTTACTATCTGTAACCTTAGTTTCTCAACAGGCAGGAAGCAAAGATAAGGTACTTTGAAGAATTGAGAGCTTGGGTTATAATCTCTAAAATGAGGATTATCGTATCTGAATGGAGCTGAGTTGAAGGAAATCTTTTCTTAAAATAATTACATTTTTTCAGTTCTATTAATGGATTTGTTTTAAATCTGTGCATTATAAATCAATCATGTGAAAGTTCATTTTAATGTGAAAAGTAGGGTTTGCCTAATGATCAGTTATCGGTTTTTAGTGGTAGGACCTGCCGTGATAAGTGCTGGTTTAATATCCTCGAGAAGTCAAAAGAATTCTCCATAATATGGACCACAATGAATATGCTCATATCAATACGGAGAAAGGAATTAATCAATCAGTGGGACTTCTGAACGATCTTCCTAGCACATGGTGATCTGTCACAGCATCAATATGACATAAAGTGCTTTTGTTCTTATTTCACAAGGATAAGGTTAGGATTTAAATTTGGGTAAATACTGGCATTTGGTTCCTTAATTATAAATTATTAAGAACAGTGTAAGAATTTTGTTTGGAAATTTTTAATCAAAATTACTTAGATTCAATTTAGTTCTGCCTTTGTAGTTGTGATCTAAGCTTTGAAATATAATTAATAAGGATGAGTGTGGTGGTTTATGCCTATAATCCCAGCACTTTGGAAGGCTGAGTCTGAGGTAAGAGGATTGTCTGAGCTCATGGGTTTGAGATCAGCCTGGGCAACTTGGTGAGACTTCATGTCTACAACTAAAAAAAAAAAAAAAATTAGCAGGACATGGTGGCGTGTGCCATACTTGGAAGGTCGAGGCAGGAGGATCACCTGAGCCCAACAGATAGAGGCTGCAGTGGCCATGAGTGTGCCACTGAACTCCAGCCTGAGCAACAGAGGAGACTCCAACTCAAAAAAAAAAAAAAAAGGCAATATAATAGCACTGTACTGATAAAGAAGATTTATAATTGCCAATTGCTGTTTCAATGCTGAGGAGAGATAAATAATTATTTATATGCGGAGATGAAACAGAATTTAGCAATCATTAGTATTGGGATATTAACATTAAAAAATTTTTTAATATTAGATTTATGGAATCAGTCAATCCTTTATTCAGATATGTATTAATTCTAATAATAGTTAACAAAGATTCAATGTATGCTAATGTCTGGACAAGACTTACTTAATACATACCCAAGGAAAACTACTTCCTACAGAAAGCACATGGACTATAGGAAGAGAAAAGTAGCGCATTTTATGGAAGTGTTAGATCCAAAGCATAAACTGCTGGTGAGACGCAATGGAAAGCTCTCGAGTTAAGAAAAGTTTACCAGAAGTGATGACTGAGCTGAGAGTTGATTAAAAAGACAATGTTAGCCATGTGAAGAATTAAATGATGGCACATCAGGAAGGAATGCCCTGGTGGTAAGTTGGAAAATAAAAACACATATATCAGCTGTGTAATTCGGAAGCTCAAAGCACAGGTAAGTTAGACAAGTTTGGAAGTAGCCACGTTTTTGTTGATGTCACTGGATGCTACAGCTTTTTATGGCAAGTCATTGTTACCCTACCTTCTCTAACCTCTTCCCCTCAACCTTCAGTCTGTGCATTACCTGTGGAGTTTCCAAGGAACACTTGAGAGTGAATTGCTGGGACATAGGGTAGATGAATGTTGAATTTTATCAGAAAAGACCAAACATCCTCCAAAAGGGATGTACCATTTCATACTCCAGCAGTGTATGAGAGATCTAGTCACTTCTTATCCTTGTCATTATCTGGGGTTGTAATTCTTTTTTTTTATTATTATCAATATTTTTAATTTTGATATTGTGGGGTACAGTTAAGGGTTAGGTATTACAAATATGTTTCATTCAAGCCCCCTTGTTGATAATAGGTGTCTCCTCATCCCCAGACAGATGTTTACTACCATTAGTCCCATCCCCCCCCATAGTTTCCCACCACTGTCAGTCATTTTCTTATGGTAGTGCGTTGGATGATCAAGGTCCACTATATGAGTGAGAATATATGATACTCAGATCTTTGTTTCTGTGAGAGGTCAGTCAGTATTATAGACTCTAGCTCCATCCAGGTTGCTGCAAAATTCATGATTTTGTTCTTTTTTATGGTTGCATAGTATTCTGT